>NW_012118177.1:1291430-1296084 GCF_000951035.1 Colobus angolensis palliatus | reverse complement strand
AAAAAAAAAAAAAAAAAAAAAAGGATCTAGGGTAAATATGACAAAAAGTGAACATCTTGAATCTGGGTTGTGACTTCATGAAGTGCATATTATGATGGTGCCAACCTCACTGGGATGTCGTGAAGAATGAGATAATCCATCTAAAGTGCTTTGAACAGGCTGGGCATGGTGGCTCATGCCTGTAATCCCAGCACTGTAATGGTCTCAAAATAAATAAGTGCTTTGAACAGGACTGGTACATATAGACCCAGTAAGTATGAATCATTAGAATCAGCTGTTACTGTTTCTATACTTTGTTTCAAGGGTTTCTGAATCAAACATATTTATATTTAAAACCAAAAATAGCAACTCCATGTAAAAAGGCCACTATTAACTGCTGAGAATGTTCAGCTCAGATAGGACTATCAGGAAAACAGTAAAATGACATTTATTATGAGTCACTTCATCTAACTGCAGTGAGAAATGGACAATGCTGCAGAGGCATCAAAAGGAAATGCAGGCTGGGCACCATGGCTCACACCTGTAGTCCCAGCTACTCTGGAGGCTGAGGTGGGAGAATTGCTAGAGCCCAGGAGGTTAAGGCTATAGTGTGCTATGACCACAACTGCGAACAGCCACCGCACTGCAGCTTGAACAACATAGAGACAACCCTCTTAGGTTTTTTTTTTGTTTTGTTTTGTTTTGTTTTGTTTTTTAAAAAAAGAAGGCAAGGCATGATGGCTCACGCCTGTAATTTCAGCATTTTGGGAGGGCGTGGCTGGTGGATCACTTGAGGCCAGGAGTACGGGACCAGCCTAGGCAACATGGTGAAACCTGGTCTCTACTAAAAATACAAAAATTAGCCCGGCGTGGTGGCGCATGCCTATAATCCCAGCTACTCGGGAGACTGAGGAAGGAGAACTGGTTGAATCTGGGAGGTGGAGGTTGCAGTGAGCCGAAATTGTGCCATCGCACTCCAGCCTGGGTGACAGAGCTATACTCCGTCTCAATAAAGAAAAACATGGTCCAGAGAACAGACAGGACTTATGTGATGTTGCCTAGCCACTCAGTGGCAGGTGGGGCAACAGACAGAACTTGCATGATCTAATTTTTCCTGTAGCGCCTTCATGCTTTTTTCGAGACCACTCTGCCTTCCTGGCCCTTCAGACTCTAAGCTCTTCACCTTGGAAACAAGGTTAGCTGTCCTGGGATGCAGCTCCCTTCAAAAAATTCATCTCGTCTATGCAGTACATCATCATCTCATCAGCCTCATGGGAGCTTTTTTCTTTTTTCATTTTTCATTTTTCTTTTTTCTTTTTTTTTTTTTTTTTGAGATGGAATCTCACTCTGTCACCCAGGCTGGAGTGCAGTGGCACTCAGCTCACTGCAACCTCTGCCTCCCAGGTTCAAGCAATTCTCCTGCCTCAGCCTCCCGAGTAGCTGGGATTACAGGCATGTGCCACCACGCCCATCTAATTTCTGTATTTTTAGTAGAGACGGGGTTTTGCCGTGTTGGCCAGGCTTGTCTCGAACTCCTGACCTGAAGTGATTCACCTGCTTTGGCCTCCCTAAGTGCTGGGGTTACAGGCATGAGCCACCATGCCTGGCTCGGGAAGTCTTTTTCTATTGTTCTTATTGTTTTCTTTCTTTTGTAAGAGTTTGGACTTTATCCTGCAGATTTTCCAGCTGAGCTTCCCGGAGCACTAAAGTTCCACAGAGCTGCCTCTGTGGAACTACCCCAGTAGCTGCTGGTGGTGAGAGTGGAGGCAGGAGCGAGGAGGACAGTGGGCAGATGGGGCTATAGGATCAATACTCCACTCCAAAACACCCACAATTACTTTTGCACCAGCCTAACAGAATAACTCCACTTTTACCTGTGTCAAAAGGTTTTGATTTGTTTTGTTTTTTTAAACTTTTTCTGAGACAAGATCTTGCTCTGTCCAAAGCTAGAGTGCAGTGGCACCATCACAGCTCACTGCAGCCTTGACCTCCCGAACCCAAGCAATCCTCCCATCTCAGCCTCATGAGTAGCCGGGACTACAGGCATGTACCACCATGCCTGGCTAATTTTTTTTTAGTTTTTTTTTTTACAGGCAGAGTCTCCCTGTTTCCCAGGCTGGTCTCAAAGCGACCCTCCTGCCTCAGCCTCCCAAAGTGCTGGGATTACAGGCATGAGCCACTGAACCCAGCCTTTTTTAACTTTTTAAAAAGTCCCACTGTTTCAAAAAATCACCACCCACACACATTTTTAAAATTTCTATTGTGGACAATGGGCATATGTTAAAGAATTTAGAGTAGGGGAGTTGATATATTTGACCTAAATATATATCTGACTGTTATATGGAGAATGAATTATAAGAGGGCATGATTGAAGGCAGAGAAACCAATGAGAAGTCCAGGAAAGAAAATGAGGTGGCTTGGACTGGGGCAAAAGCTATGGAAGTGGTGAGAAGTGATGGGAATAGGCCTATGTTGAAGTAGAATTGGCAGGATGCAATGATGGATTGGGGTGCAGGAGGTAAGGGAGAAGATGTCAAGGATAACTTCTAGGCTTACTGCTTAAGGCCGCTTGTTGAGTGTCATTTCCTAAGGTGGGGAAGTCTGATTTGGGCAAAACTTGAGTTCAGTTTTGGCTAGATTTGTTTGGGATATCAGTGAGACATCCAAGTGGAAGTGTCATTTAAGTGGTTGGCTGTATGAGTCTGGAGTTGAGAGATGAGTTGTGGAGTGGTGCTGGGAATCAGGATTCATCAGCAATGAAACTGAATGAGGTTGTCTGAGGACTGAGTGCAGGTAGAGAAGAGGAGGGAATCTGAGGACTAAGTCCTGGGACATTGCAATGTTTAGAGAGCTGAATGATTAGAAGGGCTTGGCAAAGGAGAGGGAGGAACAGCAGCCAGTGAGGTAGGAAATCCAGGAAAGTGTGAAGGAGTCCCAAAAGCCCAGTAAGAAAAGAGTTTCAAGAAGGACTGAATGATCAGTGGAACAAATGGTGCTAAGAAGCACAGTAAGTTAAGGACAGACAATTGACCGCTGGGATTGGTAAACTGGAGGAAACCAGGGACCTTGGCAAGAACAGCTTTTGTGAAGTGATGGGGATGGAAGCTAGATTGGAATGGGTTGAAAATGAACAGATTAAAAAGAGGAGTGGCCAGATGTGGTGGCTCATGTCTATAATCCCAGTGCTTTGGGAGGCCAAGGTGAGAGGATCACTTGAGGCCAGGAATTCAAAACCAACCTGGGCAATATAGCGAGACCCCCGGTCTCTACAAAACATAAAATAAAATAACAATTAGCCAGGTGCAGTGGCTCATGCCTGGGTCCAGCTACACAAGAGGCTGAGGCAAAAAAAAAAAAAAGTAGATGGGAAGTGAAACATTGAAGCCATGCGTGTAGACAATTATTTTAAGAGTTGTGTCTTGTTTTAGGAGGGTGGAAATAAGTTCAGCTTGAGGCAGGTTGAATCTGAGATACCTATAAGACGTCCAGACAGAGTGTCCAGTTAGGCAGATAGATATACAGCCCTGAAGCACAGGAGAAATAGGGGCTTTGTAGATACAGATTGGCAAGTCAGTCATTCAATAGGTAATCACTGAAGCTCTGGGATCTGATGAGTTGGAAGGAAGACAGTTATGGTGGTGAATAAAGATACACAGCCAAGTGCAGTGGCTCATTCCTGTAATCCCAGCACTTTTGAGGCCGAGGTTGGAGGACCGCTTGAGGCAAAGAGTTCCAGATCAGCCTGGGAAACACAGGGAAACTCCGCCTCTATAAAAAATAAAAAATCTAGCCCGGTGTGGTGGTGCATGCCTGTAGTCCCAGCTACTTGGGAGGCTGAGGTGAGAGAATTGCTTGGGCCTGGGAGGTCAATGTTACAGTGAGCTGTGATCATACTACTGCACCTCAGCATGAGTGACAGAGTGAGACCTTGTCTCAAAAAAAAAGAAAAAAAAAAAGAAAAGAAAAATACAGAGAATTGGGTGGAGGAGGTTAAAAGTTGAGGAAATTCCTGGCTGATGACCTGATAGGAGCTAGTTAGCTTTGTTCTATCCTAAAGACATAAAGTTGGTCCATGAAGGCATGTGGGAAGACTTTTTGAGACCCAAGGCTGTGAGGGAATTAAGAGCTTTATGGTGAAGATGAGTCTGAATGGGGCCTAATTATTGATACTTTATGATCTGGAATCCAATTGTGTGAATGAGGTCTTCACTGTATCAAGATACAAAACCAATCACTCAAGTTTTAAAAGAAAATGTAGGGCTGGGTATAGTGGTACACACCTGTAATTCCAGCACTTTGGGAGGTCAAGGTGGGAAGATTGCTTGAGCTCAGGAGCTCGACACCAGCTTAGGCAACATGGTGAACCCCATCTCTACAAAAAATACAAAAATTAGCTGGGCATGGTGGCATGCGCCTGTAGTCTCAGCTACTTGGGAGGCTGAGGTGAGCGGATCACTTGAGCCGGGGAAGTCGAAGCTGCGAACATCACCATTGCACTCCAGCTTGGGTGACAGACCCTGTATTTTTTAAAAATGTACATTGGCTGGGCGCCATGGCTCAAGCCTGTAATCCCAGCGCTTTGGGAGGCCGAGACGGGCGGATCACGAGGTCAAGAGATTGAGACCATCCTGGCTAACACGGTGAAACCCCGTCTCTACTAAAAAAAATAAATTTA
>NW_012118177.1:1261825-1289082 GCF_000951035.1 Colobus angolensis palliatus | reverse complement strand
AGCTCACTGCAACCTCTGCCTCCCAGGTTCAAGTAATTCTCCTGCCTCAACCTCCTGAGTAGTTGGGATTACAGGTATGCACCACCATGCCCAGCTAATTTTTGTATTTTCAGTAGAGATGGGGTTTCACCGTGTTGGCCAGGCTGGTCTCCAACTCTTGGCCTCAAGTTGATCCACCCGCCTTGGCCTCCCAAACTGTAGGAATTATAGACTTGAGCCACCACACCCAGCCCCTAGAGTTTTGCCTAGGTTGGTCCAGAGAGGTAGCCTTCCTTTATGATGGCTCTGCTCTAGCAGCATGCATTACTGAACCTTGGAAGGACAGAGAACAGTCCTAATGTGTAGCCAAACGCCTGAGTTTTCAGTCCTAGAATGATCAAAGCAAGCATCTGAGGGCTACACACGATGCATATGGAGGTGAGGATGCGGGCCGGGGGGTGAGGGGACAGTGAAAAGCAGTAGAGGCCCTGCAAGTCCCAAGAGCAATGAGGGGCCAGATAGGACAAAAGGTTGAAGGGGAGAGTAATTGCCAGACAGGCCAGCGGGGAGCTCCGGGAAGCTGCTGAGAGGATATGATGGGGGTTAAGAGAGGGTGGGTGGAGACCGAAGGTAGTGAGCCGCTGAGCCAGGCAGTTATTTAATTACTCCAACTTTGCCTTTTTTCAGAAGTGATTTCAGGTGGCTTGCAAGGGCCCACAAAGTATATCAAGGCAGCATAAATTAAAGATAGAAAAGCAGGGGAGGGTGGACACAAAATACAGCCAAGCATCAGGCTACAGATACATACCACAAAGACCTCTGCTCCCACAAAGGATGGGCCAAAAAGTTGGCTCTAACTAAAGCTTTCTAGCAGCCAACAGGGAAGGGGAAACCTTGTTGTTACACAATTCACAATGTCCAGGAGATAAAAACAAATGAATCGCTCAGAAGGGCAAGTGTTTTCAGTACTAAGATCAGACAGGAATTCCTCCCAGGGGTCCTCAGAGAGGATGCTGTGGGATACAATGAACAACATCCTTGACAACATCCTTTCAATAGCAGTAGCAACAAGTTTCAAAGGGCTGCTTTTCATAAGGACCCTCAGGATCAACTGCCTGTATCCCACCACAGCCAGGCAATTAGGAGCTAAAAGTAGCATGTGAAGATGCAGAACAGTGTGTCTGGTATGTTCACATTGGTGGGAAATTAGAGGGTTATATATAGGTATGCATGTGCATGGAACTCCTCTGGAAGAATACATTGGTAACTGGTTGCCTCTAGGGAGAGGAAGTGGAGGACTGTGCACTGGGGTAGGAGAGAGACTTCCTTTTCATCGTATACTATTTTGTACTGCATAGATTTTTGTTAACCATAGCTTATTTTTTCAATAAAAGCATTGGTTACTAAGATAATAATGGCATTCAGGGATCCGAGGGTCAGCTGGATATTCTCTCTGAGCCACAGCCAGGCTGAGGATGTCTGAAAGTTATCCTTGATGTTTCAGGAAGGAAGGAAAGGAACATTTATTGAGCAACTCCTGGATGCTAAGGGGCTTTCGTTGACATGATCTTATTTAATCCACACAATAAGGTGCCTCATAGACAATTAGCTCGGTTTCCCTGGAGCACACACATGACTTACACTGCTTAGTTTTCTTCCTGCGATTGGCATTTAAAAGAAATGAGCAATTATGAAGAAAACAAGCAGCTATGGGGAATTTAAGAAAGCAATTGTCAATGGGAGGGACTACTCATGAACTACCCACTCAGCTCAGCCTCTTCAACTTACTTTCCCCCATCTCCTTGTCTGGGATACTGGTGTTCAGACTGACAAATCTTATGGTGGCCAGACTTCAGTCATAAAATCAAGATTCACTCACAATTAGGTCAGCCAGATCAAAACCAGGATGCACAGGTGAATTTGAATCTCAGAAAAACAAAGATTGTTTTGGTATATGTCCCCAGTATTGCATAGCTTTGTTCACATCTGGTGGCAGTGAAAATCCCAGCTCTGTAGTGGGCCTTTTCTGAAACCTGGTGGGGGATTGGAAATACCTTCTTGCAACCAACCTGACTTTCCACTTGGCCCTTGCTGACGTGGGTGGGGTGGGGCCAGTTGACTGTGGTGTTTGGTTATTGTCTAAAAGTTTTATGTCTTGATCGGCTGCCTCTTGCCTGGTCCTTTCCCTAGAGAGAGGCAGATTTTGTTAGGGCTTTTTTTGTCTACTGTACCCACTGGAGTTTCTGGGTAGCCAGTCTCTCTAGCACCCAGTTGGGGATATGTGAGGCAAAAAGAAAACCCAGGGAACTCACTCCCTGAGGTCCTGAGGTCTCTACTGGATCTGCCTTCTCTCCATCTTTCAGAGTCTTATGGTTTTTCAATATATAATGTCCAGACCTGTTATCTGACATGCTGTATTTTTGTTTCTTTTTTTAATTTTTTTTTTTTTAAGACTGAATCTCACTCTGTCACCTGGGCTAGTGTGCAGTGGTGTGATCTGAGCTCACTGAAACCTCTGCCTCCCAGGTTCAAGTGATTCTCCTGCCTTAGCCTCCTGAGTAGCTGGGACTATAGACATCTGCCACTATGCCCAGCTAATTTTTTTTTTTTTTTTTTTTTGAGACTGAGTTTTGCTCTTGTTGCCCAGGCTGGAGTGCAATGGCGCGATCTCGGCTCACTGCAACCTCTGTCTCCCGGGTTCAAGCGATTCTCCTGCCTCAGCCTCCCAAGTAACTGGGATTACAGGGATGCACCACCATGCCCGGCTAATTTTTTTTGTATTTTTAGTAGAGACGGGGTTTCTCCATGTTGGTCCGGCTGGTCTCGAACTCCCGACCTTAGGTGATCTGCCTGCCTCAGCCTCCCAAAGTGCTGGGATTACAAGCGTCATCCACTGCACCTGGCCTTTTTTTTTTTATTTTTTGAGATAGATTTTATTTTTGAGACTGCAACCAGGCTGGAGTGCAGTCGTGTGATCTTGGCTCACTGCAACTTCTGCCCCGCAAGTTCAAGTGATTCTCCCACCTCAGCCTCCTAACTGGGATTACAGGTGTGTGCCACCATGCCTGGCTAATTTTTGTATTTTTAATATAGATGGGGTTTCATCATGTTGGCCAGGCTGGTCTCGAACTCCTGACCTCAATTGATCCGCCCACCTCAGCCTCCCAAAGTGTTGGGATTACAGGTGTGAGCCACTGCGCCTGGCCTGTATTTTTATTTTCTAAATCTGGCAACTCTACCCAGGATCCCTATTACCAGCTGAGGGAGCAAAGAGGATTTGGGAATTTTGGATGAATTTTTGACCACAAAGCGTGGAACAATAAGAAGCTTCTGCTCAACCCCTGTTAACTCAGGAAATCCAGGGTTTTTTTTAGGGAATTAAGCTGACTGGCCAATTTTCTTGCCCATTTCTGTTAATCAAAGTTTTGCTGTGCTTCTAGAACCTTGGCAAACTTTCCTTCCCGTGTATTTGCCAGTGACATTGAGTTTGTGCTAATGAGGCCCTCTGCTGTCTGCAGAGAGAAGGACAATTCCATAAATCTAGAGGCTGTAGCAAATTTCTCTGCAGAGGAACAAGGTGGATCAGGAGTTCATAAATTACATTCAATTATAAGAGTAGCTGATCCCAAAACTTTGGGGAACTGTAATGCCCTAGATCTGTTTAATTTCAAGATACTGTATCCTCACAGAAATGTGACATAGTTTGAAAATGAAGGTTATCTCAAACTGTATTTTGGCATTTGGTGACAAGCTCTCCCAGCAACCCTCAAATTGGGGTACTGGGAGCCATCTGGGGACTTCACTGAGGCAGGCCTGGGCACAGCAGTCAGTGGCATTTGCCAAAGAGAAGAAAGGCCTCACAGAGGCCAAGCTAGGATGTGCACCGGTGCTAGCCCAGAACCCTCCAGGGCCCTTACTCCACCATACTGAGAGGGAAGTAGAATAGTGTTTACGCTATGGGGCCAAGTGAACCTCAATCCGTAGAGAGGGGCTGGCTTTACCATCAGCATTGCTTTCTGCTCCATCCAGGCCTTTGCTGATGGAGTCCTGAGTAGGGGCACAAAGGGAGGCAGAGAGTGGTGGTGGGAGCTGTCGTGCCGCACATTCCCAGGAAGTACTGAGAAGGACACCACCCACAGCACAGCCACTCTCTTCCCTGGAGCTTTTCCTTCCCTCCCTTAAACCCAGGAGAACAAACTTATAAAAAGTACTTACTCCCTAGTCCTCCCCTGAAGGGAGGAAGGAAGGGAACTAACAGTGCCAGGAACCTTATCAGGTAATTTACATAATTTATATCATTTAGTGTTCACAGTAGCCTTAATAATAAGGATAGTAACACCCTTGATTGAGGGCTGGCTTATATGCCAAGCACCGCTGTTCACTTCATTCTTCACCACATGAGTAATTCCTCCCTCCCTTCATCTCTCTCTCTCTGCTTTACTTTGTTCCTACTTCCTTCCTTCTTCCTTTCTTTCTCCTTCCTTCCTCTCCCTTCCTTCCTTCCTTCTCCTTTTTTTCTTCCTTCCTTCCTTCCTTCCTTCCTTCCTTCCTTCCTCCCTCCCTCCCTCTTCCTTTTCTCCCTTCCTTCCTTCCTCCCTCCCTCCCTTCCTTCCTTCCCTTTCCTTCCTTCCTTTTTCTTTCTTTCTCAGGGTCTCACTCTGTTGCCCAGGCTGAAGTGCAGTGGCACGATCATGGCTCACTGCAGCCTCGAGCTCGTAGGGTCAAGCGATCCTCCCACCTTAGCCTCCTGAGTGGCTGGGACTAAGGTGTGTACCACCTTGCCTGGATAATTAAAAATATATATTTTGTAGAGACAGGCTCTTACTATGTTGCCCAAGCTGGTCTCAAACTCCTGGCCTCAAGCAATTCTCCTGCCTCGGCCTCCCAAAGAGCTAGGATTACAAGCCTGAGCCACCATACCCAGCCTGAGTTGCTTCTCCTAAACCTCACAACATCACGCTGAGGTCAGTGTTGTTATTACCTTGCTATAGATCATACAGCCAAGAAGTTATAGAGCTGGGATTTGAAATCAGGTTCAACTCCAAATCCCATACTCTTAACCACTACATTGCACTTCTGGGAATTAATGTAATTCGAATTTGAATCAAAGTCTGTGAAGAACTTTCCAACCTAAGGTGCCTAGGTGAGGAAGTCAGACTGTCAGATGTGCAAGAACCCATAGGAACACACACAGTCTGGAAAGAACTTTGAGCCAGAGTAGGTCTCAAGCTGTCAGTGCTCTCTGCTAAGCCAGCCAGGTAAACGCTATAGAAGCAATGATTACTCTTGTGTGTAGTAAAGTAGTGGCTGAAAGGGGACAAGAGGGGACTTCTGGCTTTTTATCTGGATGACAGGTTTATTCAGTGTCTGAAAATTCATTGAGTTATAATTTGTTTTTTTTTTTGAGATAGGGTCTTGCTCTGTCACCAAGGCTGTAGTGCAGTATCATGATCTCAGCTCACTGCAGCCTCAACCTCCCAGGCTCAAGCAATCCTCCCAGCTCAGCCTTCTAAGTAGCCGGGACCATAGGCACATGTCACCACACCTGGCTAATTTTTTAAAATATTTTTAGAGATGGGGTCTCACTATGTTGTCCAAGCTGGTCTTGAACTCCTGGGCTCAAGTGATCCTCCCACCTCAGCTCCCAAAATGCTGGGATTATAGGCATGAGCCGCCGCACCCAGCTTAACTATAAATGTATGAATTGTGCACTGTCTGCTTTTTTAAAGGTATATAGCATTCTAGGAAGATAGAGTAGTTCCTTGTGGTGAGTTCCTTGGGTTTTCACTTTTTTTCTTTTTTGGGTGTGCTTTTTGCCTCCTATATCCCTGACTTGGAGCTGAAGAAGCTGACAACATGGAAATGCCAGTGGGTGTAGACCAAAGCAAAGTCTTCTGTCTCTCGGCGAAGGACGAGAAAAAGGGCAGCCTAGAAAGACAGAACGTTTTAAATGCTGATCACTCCGTTGTAGCTACAAGCCACAAGGAAAACTGTGGCCCCCCTCCACCCCACCAGCAAAGCCTGAGTGGAGAGCAGGGACTTCAACCTTTGCCAGGTTGTAATGAGGCACCCACCTGTAGCCCCTGCTAGAGTGGGTGTCAGAGAAGTCCAAGTAGGGAGCTGGGACTTTCATCCCCGCTGAGTGGTAACAATATCCTGCCTCCAGTGGTGTCAATGGAGACCACGTGGAGAGGCTGGACTTCCACCCCTCCTAGGCCGTAATAAGGCAAGCCTCCCCTTCCTTACTGGGTTGGTATCAGAAGATCTACAGGAATGTTGATTTGACCACCACCTACCAGTAAGAAGGTCACCAGGTTATGGGTGAGGCTTCTTACACACATCTCCCAAATTTTCTGTGATGCTGTTGTAAAATATCTATAATTGTTAAAAGACTCATTTTTTTTTCCTTTAGACTCTAAAGTTTAAAGTCTTTTTAAGAAGGAGACAGGGTCTCATTGTGTTGCCCAGGCTGGATTTGAACTTCTGGGTTCAAGCATTCCTTCCAGCTCAGCCTCCTGAGTAGCTGGGATTACAGGCACTAGAGCCTTCTTTGTTGGCTTCTATTTATCTTTCTCCTTTAGATATCCCATAACCCAAATTTATATCTTCTGCATTTAATACACTTAATTTCTTCATTGTTCCATAGCTTTCCTTCTATTCCATAACTTCTCCTACTGTGTCCTTGTACTCTCAAGACAAACACCAGGATATTTAAGGTTGGCCTAGTTTATAGCCCCATTGCTTCAGCTTCTTGACTATCTGAAGATAGCATTTGGGCAAAAATGCATTGATGATCAAAACCTCTGCTACCTTCAATGGCTGCCTGTTCAGTCCTCCTGGTGAGGTCCCTCAGGCACCTTAAACTTAGCAGTTCCTGAACTTCAGCCTCATCTCCTGTGCTGCTCAGTACCAGCATCCACCAGTCACTCAGGCCAGAAAAATGGAAGTTGACCTTGACTCCTCCCCCTCCCTCAATCCCTACATTGAAACATCACCAACTTCTCTTGAATTTTCCTCCAAAATACATTGTAAATTGTTCTTCTGTCCCACTAGCACTTTTCTCACCTCAGCCACCTTCCTCTCCCACTTGGGCAATGCACAGCTTCCTAACCAAACTCCTTCCTCTACACTTGCCCCTTCCCAACCCATTCTTCACATTACTTCCAGTCTATTTTAAAATCGAAATCTCATCCTGTTGATGCCCTGTTTAAAATGCTTAATGGCTCCTCTTCGCTTCTAGGATAAAATTCAAACTCCCTAGTGTGTCTTACAAGTAGGGTTCCTGTATAATTTACCACCAAAATCAGGACCCTTTTGAGAGTGAAGGGGGGTGCTGGTAATAAGTATGCAGGGACAACAGACATGTGTACACTCTCCTTATACAGTCCCTTATGATCTAGTCTCACCAGCCCACCCCTCATCACAGCTTTTCATCCTACCCGAAAATACACACACACACACACACACACACACACACACACACACACACACACGCCATACCTTTGGGGTGTCCAGGTAAACGTGCTATTCTGCCTGGCTGAAACACCCTTCTCTTCACTCACTCTTTGGCCAACTTCTAGTCAACTACTTCAAAAGTCAAAGTATTTTTTCTCCAGGAAGTGTTTCCTGACTCCCAAGGCTGGCTTAGGTGCCCCCGGGCCAACCCCCATGCTCCCATAGCATTTTGTTCTTCCCTTATCATAGTACTTATCATACCACATTGTAATTACCCATTTCCCTATCTGTTTCTTCCTCTAGATCAAGTGCATCTCTGGGTCAAGGACCTTGTCGGGCCGCTTCTGCATTCCTAGCGTCTAGTACAGTTGCTTGGTGTGTGAAAATGACTGAGCTATGCCCTTAGGGCATGCACACATTCCTGTCTGCTGAATGACTGTGGACTAGGCACCGTGTTGTCCCCTGGTTGCAGCGGCCATACAGGGGAAGAGGGGGCCAGGAAGACCGACAGGTGCTTCGGCTGCCGCTCCTCCTACTGCTGGAGTCCCCAGTCCTGTTGCCCTGGGTGCCCCTTCCCTCCATCCTCTCTGCTAGGCGTCCCCTAGTGGCAGATAGGCAGCAGCGACAGGCCCTGTGAGCCAGGTGGCTGCAGCAGGAAATGCGCATGGAGGGGGTGTCCTCAGCCAGGAGGCAGCTCTGCAGCCAGTCCTAGGGAAGGCTGGGATGAGGCTTTAGCCGGGGAAGCCCTCCCGTCACCATGCTCCTTCTCTGCCTCACTGCAGCCCCTCCCACACCACAAAGTCCCCGCCCATTGTTATCATTAGAGGCTCTACCCCAAGAACTTTGAGGGCAATGACTAAAATTGGGCTGTGTGGCTCCGGGCTGCTTACAAGCAGGAAAATCTCTGCTCAGCGTATTGCCCAGGAGGAATGGATTGGTCAGACCTGGCTGGCCTGTTTTGTTTTATATTCAAACCCTGAATCAGAGCCACACCATACGAGTGAGCTCACGGCAACTCTATGGGTGAAGCAACAAGAACCCAGCCACAGCAGTTAGTGGACACGCCAAACGGGGGAGGGGTGAGGACTTGGCTAAGAAGATAAAATCTTGAGCCAGTCAGAAAACTACAACAAAAAAAACACAGTGAGGCTGAGGGAATAGGGCCTATTGTCACCCTGTACAATTTCAGCTATTTTAGCTTCAAAATAACCTTCCCCTTATTTTTTATAGCTGGCAGCTGAGCTATTGGAGGAATGAATATATTGGGGAAGAAAAGCTCAGGAAAGGGGAAGGATGGGGAGAGAAGTATGACTGTCAGTGGAGAGTCTCTGGTTTTCCTTAGGGCACGGGGTCGAGGGACAGTAGACCAAGGAGTGGGCATACAGTAGCCCATGAGCAGTGAGGACTGGGGAAGGAGGAGCCACATCCACATGGGCAGGTTTTTAAGTCTCAGGCTCATTCCTGCCTCAGCCTACCAAAGTGCTGGGATTACAGGTGTGAGCCACTGCACCCATGCACTATTTTATTATTTATTTATTTATTTATTTATTTCCTGGCTCCTAGAACTGAACATTTATTTTAAAAAATAACTTTATATGCCGGGCATGGTGGCTCACGCCTGTAATCCCACCACTTTGGGAGGCCGAGGAGGGCGGATCACAAGGTCAGGAGATCGAGACCACGGTGAAACCCCGTCTCTACTAAAAATACAAAAAATTAGCCGGGCGCGGTGGCGGGCGCCTGTAGTCCCAGCTACTCAGGAGGCTGAGGCAGGAGAATGGCGGGAACCTGGGAGGCGGAGCTTGCAGTAAGCCGAGATCGCGCCACTGCACTCCAGCCTGGGCGACAGAGCGAGACTCCGTCTCAAAAAAACAAACAAACAAAAAAAGATCTGCAAGAGAAAAACAAGCCTCCAAACACAGTGGAGGCAAAGCAGAGGGGTAATCTCTGGCTGTAGCACCCTTGCTTTTAAACCACCATTGCCAAGACAGAAGCCACTTGCTTCAAATAGCAACATCCATTCTATGTCATACCTCCTCACCTCCTGCATCCTCAGGACCAGAGAAAAAGCTCAGCAGCTCCCTGAGTTGGTGCCTCTATAAAAGACTTTGTTCATCTAAGTTGGGGCTGCTAGTCCTGGTCTTCTTTCCAGATTTGGATACCAAGTGTTTTCTGCTATAAGTGTTAACTTGTATATTAATCACACGTTGCCCTTAACAACCTGAAGGCATTAAAATCATAAAAAGCCTGAAATCCCAGAAAAGCATCATTTTCCTATTGCCATACCCTCCGGCCATCTCATCCTTACTAGTTCTCAGTTGTGGGGGAGGACGAAGAGGCCTCTAGAAGGGAATCTGGTTATTAGAGGTACCTCCCTTACAAAAACTTGAAGTGAGGCTGAGGGGAGGAAGCTTTGCATTACTGCCCTAGGGACCACCACTCACAGAGATGTTGAGTAAACACATTCTATGTGTGAAAAGCAGCCATTACATTAGGTCAGGAAATAGAGGCAGCCTCCTACCCTTGCGTTAGTCTGTACTTCCAGTCTTCAGACAGGTGTTCAAGGGCAATCATGTAGCTATCACAACTAGAGTTTCTTGTCAACTGTGCTCGCTGCAACTCCACTTAGCTTTGGTGCTGCCTCCTCCTCATGCCCTGGCAGGTCTGCTTCTGCTACTATCCCCACAGTCAAGAACTGCTTTGAGGCTAGGCACCGTGGCTCACACCTGAAATCCCAGCGCTTTGGGAGGCCGAGGCAGGTGGATCACCTGAGGTCAAGAGTTCGAGACCAGCCTGGACAACATGGTGAAACCCCATCTCTACTAAAAATATAAAAATTCACCAGCTACTTGGCAGGCTGAGGCAGGAGAATTGCATGAACCCGGGAGGCGGAGGTTGCAGTGAGCCGAGATCGCACCACTGCACTCCAGCCTGGGCAACAGAGCGAGACTCAGTCTCAAAAACCAAAAACAAAAAATGGAACTGCTTTGAAAGGGATCAAAGCTGGGGACTGGGCCTTTTTTTGAATAATCTCAAAAGCTCATCCTAAGAAATGAATTACCCAAAAGGGCCCACAAGAGAGATCTTAACGTCAGAATATTCTGTAACAATAAGACCTGACCCACTGATTCAATACTTTAGGAAATAGCATGATGAGCAAGTGAAGGCACTGGTGCTTCACATCAGCTTCTCCCAGAGCAAAGATCTGAGATTAAAGAGGTCTAGAGGGTTAGAGGCGCACATTTCATCGTATACTTTAGTCTCTCCTGAATCACTTTTGTCAAAGAGCTAGTTGTAAAGTAGAAATCCCGATATCCAACCAAAGCAAAAACAAAATAAACAAAAGTAGACTTGGGCTTCACAAATAAGGAAGCACTCTTCATGAAGCTCTGGAGCCATGTAGCTTCCCAAAGTAAAAGAGCACACTTATTTGATGATGGGCCAAGAAACTCACTTAAGGCCACCGTGGTGGCTCACGCCTGTAATCCGAGCACTTTGCGAGGCTGAGGTGGGTGGATCACTTGAGGCCAGGAGTTTGAGACCAGCCTGAGCAACATGGCAAAACCCTGTCTCTACTAAAAATACAAAAATTAGCCAGGTGTGATGGTGCACACGTGTAATCCCAGATAACCTGTAATCCCTCTCAAGGGTGAGGCAGGAGAATCACTTGAACCCAGGAGGTGGAGGTTGCAGTGAGCCAAGATCGAGCCACTGCACTCCAGCCTGGGTGACAGAGCAACAGAAAGATGAAAGACAGAGAAAGAAAGGAAAAGAAAGAGAAAAAGAAAGAAAGAAAAAGAAAGAAAGGAAGGAAGGAAAGAAGGAAGGAAGGAAGGAAGGAGGGAAGGAAGGAAAAGAAAAAAGAAAGAAAAGAAAGAAAGGAAAGAAAAGAAAAAGAAAGGAAAAGAAAAGAAAGGAAAAAAAGAGAAAGAAAGAAAGAAAAAATAAAAGAAAGGAAGGAAACTAAAAATTTTGGAATGCATAATAATTCATCCTTAAATTTTGCACATTTACCTTCTCAAAATAGTTCTTATTTAGAAGGGATGAAAGTAAATGCCCAGCCGGGCACGGTGGCTCATGCCTGTAATCCCAGCACTTTGGGAGGCTGAGGCTGGCAGATCACCTGAAGTCAGGAGTTCAAAACCAGCCTGAACAACATGGAGAAACCCCATCTCTACTAAAAATATAAAATTAGGTGGGCGTGGTGGCACATGCCTGTAAATTCCAGCTACTCAGGAGGCTGAGGCAGGAGAATTGCTTGAACCCGGGAGGCGGAGGTTGCAGTGAGCCAAGATTGTGCCATTGCACTCCAGCCTGGGCAACAAGAGCGAAACTCCATCTCAAAAAAAAAGAAAAAGAAAAAAAGAAAGAAAGAAAGTAAATGCCAAACATATGTCAATTACTGATGAATGGAGGGAAATGATCACATTTGGCAAAATTAGTTCAAAATGAATAAATCACAGAAACTCTCCTCCCGTAAGAAAATATCTAATTTGAATCTTCAGGAATAAGAACTAGAAATCCAGCAGACATTATACATGCTATAATTTAGGTATACTGCACAGAATTACACTCTATCACATTCTCAGTAAACTCCAGACATCTTCGTCTTACGGTTGAATAAATCTGCTGCCAATGTCTTCTCTTGGCTTAACAATGAAGCTGACGTAGTTTGGAAACAAATAAGAGCTATCATTGGACAGTGAGACATCTATCTAAACCAAACTTTCAGCAGAAAGATCAGTATAGATTATGATACAGACCCCAAATCACACAGGTACACACACTTTATTAGTTTCCTCTACAAGAGACAATAACATCAATCTTTAACAGGAATCTCAGCTCATTTGAGAGGCCAAATAGATCCAAATGAAGATGAAAATTAAATACTTAATTAATCAAAAGGCACTACGATACCACCTAAAACCTACTGACTCAGCGGCAGTAGGCTAAGGAAGATCAAACTACAGCACATTATCTAATGTAAATGTTAGCAATTACATAGCAGGAAGCATGTTTGCTTTCCAGAAGACTATGGTACAATGTTCATTTGGGCCCAAGAGGATATTTGGCCAGGAAAGGATCAAGACAGATGAAGGTAAAGCCAAATCGAAAGGGATAGGTACAAAGGAGAATCCAAGCTACACAGTCAAGCAGATGGTGATGGATCAGGCTTCTTCCTCCCAAGAAACATTTGCTGCACTGTGCTGCCTCCCCCCTCAACCACCCCCCACCCCCCACCCAATGTCTGCTCAAGCCGAGCTGTCTGCTCCTGTCTTACAGGGTGCTCAGCTACCAGAACTAGGTTTGGGGTTGCCCAGGGCTCTTGCTATAATTTAGCATAGACCTTGGGGAGAACTGGTCACACATGGGCTGCTTTTGTTGCTAGTTGTTCTCAACAAAGAAAACCCTGAAGCATTTACATGCAAAGTAGTCTGAGCTTCCCCAATCACAGTCAAACACCCTCACACAACATCCTCAAAAGTCTGAAATCTTGCAGCAGCTGAGCTATAGTTAAAGCTGCAAGGCTCACAGAATTATCAAGGAAGCCAGAATGAGATAATGCAGGTAGGAAGTCCCAGCAGTTAATCTCAATCTGTCTTTCCCCAATTCGGATAAGCTCTAATATACCTGATGTGGGATGTAGAAAGCTACACTGGAGCAAGCCGGGTCTTCTGCTGAATTTGTCATCAAATACCAAGGGGAAACAAGGGGTAGGGTGGATTTTATTCTCAAAAAGCCTCAGAAGTTACTCTATTATAAAGGGACATGGCTGAATAGGTAAGAAACAGATTCTCCATTGTGAGTTCTCCTGATGGCTTCTGCAAGGATCATAGAGATGTCAATCACCTAGAAAGGCAAGAAAGGAAATCAGGTTAGTATCATATGGTCAGAAATGACTGGCCAATTTGCAGACACTGATGAGCAGCCAAGCAAGTGCCCTTCCTCTTAAAACTACAACACTGTGCTGTTTCCCTGTCATGAAGCTGCACTCAGCTATTCTTCATAACATTTTTAAGATAGCCACTTAGGGCTGGGCACGGTTGCTCACACCTGTTAATTCTGGCACTTTGGGAGGCCAAGGTGGGCAGATCACTTGAGGCCAGGAGTTGGAGACTAGCCTGGCCAACATGATGAAACCCCATCTCTACTAAAAATACAAAAATTAACGAAGCTTGGTGGTGCACGCCTATAATCCCAGCTACTCGGGAGGCTGAGGCATGAGAATTGCTTGAACCCAGGAGGTTGCGGTGAGCCAAGATCGTGCCACTGCACTCCATCCTGAGTGACAGAGTGAGACTCTGTCTCAAAACAACAAAACAAAACAGATAGCCACTTAGGAAAGAGTCAAAATGCTAATGGAGAAAAAACGCTGACTCTGGTTCATCAAAACGGCTGGGCATTGTGGCTCACACCTGTAATCACAGCACTTTGGGAGGCCAAGGTGGGAGGATCACTTGAACCCAGGAGTTTGAGACCAGCATGGGCAACATGGTGAAACTCTGTCTCTACAATAAAACAAAAATTAGCCAGGTGTGGTGGTGGTGTATGCCTGTAGTCCCAGCTACTTGGGAGGCTAAGGTAGGAGAATCGCTTGAGCCTGGGAGTTTGAGGCTGCAGTGAGTCAAGATCAGGCCACTGCACTCCAGCTTAGGCAACAGAGTGAGACTCTGTCTAAAAAAAAAATGGTGGTGGGTTCGCATTTTAAAATCCTTATGAATAGGCTGGGCACGGTGGCTCATGCCTATAATCCCAGCACTTTGGGAGGCCAAGGTGGACGGATCACCTGAAGTCAGGAGTTTGAGACCAGCCTGAGCAACATGGAGAAACCCCATCTCTACTAAAAATACAAAATTAGTCGGGCATGGTGGCGCATGCCTGTAATCCCAGCTACTCGGGAGGCTGAGGCAGGAGACTCGCTTGAACCCAGGAGGCAGAGGTTGCGGTGAGCCGAGATCGCACCATTGCACTCCAGCCTGGGCAACGAGAGCTCCATCACAAAAAACTCTGTCTCAAAAAAAAAAAAAAAATCACCTGTAATCTCAGCACTTTGGGAGGCTGACACAGGAGGACAGCTTGAGGCTAGGAGTTTGAGACCAGCCTGGGCAACATAGGGAGACCCCGTCTCTACACATAATATCAAAAAAATTAGCTAGGCATGGTGGTACATGCCTGTGATCCCAGCTACTTGGGAGGCTGAGACGGGATGACTGCCTGAGCCTGCGAAGTTGCAGCTGCAGTGAGCTTTGATTGTGCCACTGCACTCCAGCCTGGGCAACAGAGCAAGATCCCTTCTCAAAAAGAAAAAAAAAAAAAAGAATGATGATAATCCTCCAATTACACATATTAATTTCGAAAAGCTCATAGATTAATGTAAACATTTTTAATTAGGCAAGGCCTTGTTCTTTTAGTGCAAGAGTACTCAAACTTTAGTGTCTAACAATTACTTGGGGAATTACTTTAAAATACTGGTTCCAGGACCTCTGGTTTTATAGGTCTTAGATGGAGCAAAGGAACCTACATCATTTTAATAAGAACCTTAGGTCCAGAGCACACTGAGAAACACTAAAGTTGGCAGAAGCATATAATTAGTTTAAAGGTTTCACGTTACATCTACAGGGGCCGATAGTTAAGAGTTGGACAAACACACACTGTAAAGTATGAACTTGAAAACTTTAATTTGCATCAGAATCACTGGGAGAGCCTGTTAAAATGTAGAATCTTAGGCCCCACCTTCCAAAGATTCTGAGGTCTAGCAATTTAAACTTTTAAACAGGTGATTTTCCCAAGGCTTGGCAGTTTGAAAAGAAAAAGAAAAAAAAAGGGGGGGGGGAAACAGATGATTTTTAACTTTTAGATCACAAATTCTGATGACAAGACTAAATCCTTCAGATCAAAGAAAGATATCTTCAGAATCCAGAGACCCAATTCAACGTAAGTAACCACCTCCTAAACACTTAGAAAAGTCTTGTTTTGCACAAATCTCATCCTCACCTGTATTTTGGAGCAATGCTTCATCTTGTCCTCCTGAGGTATGGTATTGGTGACTACTACTGCCTCAAAGCATGCATTGTTGATGCGAGAAATAGCCGGACCGGAGAAGATTCCATGAGTCAAGATGGCATAAACTCTGGTGGCTCCAGCTGAGAGAAGTCTAGAGGGAAAAAAAAGTTGGATTCATCTTCCTTGTCATTGCAGAATTTTAGTCAGAGAGGAGTATATTAGCCTGCTTAGGCTTCCATAACAAAATACCGTATGAAAAAAATAAAAAATTAAAAAAATATTATAAGGCACAGTGGGTTGGGGGAAAAAAATTTTCAGGAAAAGAAAATACCATAGAATGGGTGGCTTAAATAACAGAAACAAATTTTTCATAGTTCTAGAGGCTTAAAGTCCAAGATCAAGGTGCAGACAAAGTAGGTTTCATGCTGAGGCCTTTTCTCTTGGCTTGTAGGTGGCCACCACCTTGCTGTGTGCTCAGATGACCTCTTTGTGAGTGTGAGTGTGAGTGTGTGTGTGTACGAGCATGTGTGCGCACGGGGAACTGCTGGCCAGTTCTCCAGCATTCTCTTCTTGTAAGGGCATTCATCCCATTGTAAGGGCTCTGCCCTAGTGACCTCATCTAATCCTAAATATGTGCCCCTCAGGTAACTCCAAATACCATCACATTGGGGTTAGGCCTCAACATACATGAATTTGGGGAGGACACAATTCAGTCCATATCAAGAAAGAACTGCACTAAGAACTTATCTGAATGGGTCTGAATTAGTGTAGAAGGACTCTGGCACAGACTGCTGCACTCGACAAAATCCACTTCCTCTTCTTTCTGGGCACAAAGCTGAACTACATTTCCCAGCTTCCCTCACATAGTTCAGTGTGGCCATGTGGCTTAATTCTGGCTATTAAAATGTGGGCAGACATAGTGTACACCAGTTTTTGGTTGGACTTACAAAAATCTTCCAGGGGTAATCCTCTGTGTCCTTTTCCTTTTCTGGCTGGCCAAAATTGAAATGTCTTCCAAGGTAATCTTGGAAGCCCCATGTTAAAGATACAGCACCAAAGATTGAAAGAGTCTGAGCTCCTAACTATTGCTTAGAAAAAATGAGTCCAACAAGAACACTTGCATTGGAGTGTGCCTCGGACAAAAAGGAAACTATCATGTTAGGGAGTTGATCTGTTATAGCGACTAGTATTCCCTTACTTGTACAAGGATGAAATGGGTTTTATGAATGTTTACTCCAGGATCCCAAACCAAGAATCATTCAGCAACCCAATTTTGTTTTTAGTACCTTATTATGTGCCAGGCACTGTGCAAGGCACAGACACAAGAAAGTTTAAAAAAACCCTTCTCAGGGCTGGGTGCTGTGGCTCACAGCTGAAATCCCAGCACTTTGGGAGGCTGAGGTGGGAGAATTGCTTGAGCCCAGGAGTTCAAGGACAGCCTGGGCAACATAGTGGGACTCCGTCTCTACAAAAAATAATAATAATAAATAATTACCCAGGTGTGGTGGCACGTGCCTATAGTCCCAACTACTCAGGAATCTGAGACAGGAAGATTTCTTGAGCCTAAGATTTCAAGACTGCAGCGAGCCATAATTGTACTACTACACTCCAGCCTGGGTAACAGAGTGAGACCATGTCTCAACATAAAAATAAAAGTAAAAATACCATTCTAAGAAACAATGCTACTCATAGTGGCTTGGATTGTAAGTAATGAGGGGCCACTTAAAATCTTAAAGAGATTTTAAAGAGATTTAAAATCTTAAAGGGATCGAACCTCAGTTGCAGGAAGATTAGCAAGCATGGAGAGATGGAGTGGGGAGGTGAGAGAATGGTGTCTGGCAATGGAGAACAGAGTAGGGAGGCAGTTTAGAACAGTGCAGGCAAGAGATGACAAGTAACATAAACATTAACCTGTCACAGGATTAGAGTGAAAAAAAGAAGTAATATGAACAAAAGTAGCAGCCGGTAAAACAGTCGAGAAGTAAGACCAAGGGTTCCAGCTTAGCTAAAATATAAATAAGAGCATACATGCCTGTCTGCTCAGGATTTTTACTTTAATTCATTAAAACAAAAAACAATCGCATGTAGAATACTCAGGGTGATCAAAAAACTTTGGTAATCAGGCGATGGTTGTCTAACATTGTAAATATAGTTAATGTCATTGAACTGTACACTTAAAATAGTTAAAATGGCAAATTTTGTTATATATAGCTTAGTACAACATAAATTGAAAAAAAAACTAAGAAAATCTGAAAAAAAAATAAGAGTACTCAACAATTTCTATGTATTATAATCTAAGCCTTGGGTGATAAAAAATCTCCCAAAGTTACTTATCCCCTCAATTTGGTTCCAAAAGGAATCAGCAGGCTGAAGACATTCAGACAGCAATTGCTAGCTTTTTCCTTCTAACTACCAGCCCCATCAATCCACACTTACTTGTCAGCTGCATGGCAGATTGTGCCACAAGTGTCAGCCATGTCATCCACAAGGATGGCCACCCGATCCTTCACATCTCCCACAAGCACCATGCGGTCCACTTCATTGGCCTTCTTCCGCTCTTTGTGAATCAAGGCAAAGTCCACATTCAGCCTGTCTGCAATGGAGGTCACTCTGGAAAACAGAGAGTGTTCATATGTATGTGTGGCTTCTAAGACAAAAGAAATGGACTAAAGAGGCTGGGCGCGGTGGCTCACGCCTGTAATCCCAGCACTTTGGGAGGCCGAGGTGGGTGGATCACAAGGTCAGGAGATCGAGACCATCCTGGCTAACACAGTGACACCCCATCTCTACTAAAAATACAAAAAATTAGCTGGGCGGTGGCGGGCACCTGTAGTCCCAGCTACTGGGGAGGCTGAGGCAGGAGAATGGCATGAACCCGGGAGGTGGAGCTTGTAGTGAGCTGAGATCGCACCACTGTACTCCAGCGTACACAACAGAGCAAGACTCCATTTCAAAAAGAAAAAAATAAATGGACTAAAGAATGAGCTTGTTTTGGGGAGGAGAATACTCCTTTAAACCAATAGTTCCCAGGGCTGGAAGAAAGCAAGCAACTATCATTGACTTCTCATAGGCAAATACCACAAACTGGGTTTTATAAACCAATGCCTCCATATCTCAACAGAAGCTTATGAATGTACTGATCAAACTTAGATGAGTATTCATTCTGAGTAGAGGACAGACACCCTCACCAGTCCTGGGAAGCAGTATAATGCTAAGACACGCATGTTTATTTAATGGATTGGCAGTAGAAGGAATGAGGAAAGAATTAACTAATGCCAGGAGTACACAGACTGTCCCAATTCCCATCACGGAAGACCCGTGACTGGGGATGTGGTGAGAAGAGAACCTGACTGGCAGGAGAGGAGCAGCATCCCGCCTGTTCCAATGCCTGTGCCCTCATCACTTCCCTCAGTGCTGTTGGCAAAACACCCATCAACTGTCACTGTCAACTGTACCTGGACACCAAGCTTGGGAGTTTCTTTTACAATTGCTAGACAGAAAGTTATACCAATTACCCAGACAAGCTGGACATCTCACCGTTCGGTCCAAAGTATCTTCTAATCAAAGAGAATTCTTATTTTTCTTATTACACGAGAAAATAAACCAGACTAGAAGGTGGGATAGAAGAAAAATTTGTCTTTTGACAAAGTACCACATAATTCAAACAAAAATCTATTCAGTGTAAATGACAGTGAGCTGCCCCAGTGGCATGTCTGTCCGTGCTCCACTGTGCCATCTCCGTCATGTGTGAAGCAGCCCATGCTTGGGGATTTGTCCTGTTTTTTAATGTAGAACTGAACAAACTATAGCATTTTGTCCTGTTTCTCTTGTGACTGTGGTCACATGAGTTTTTGCTGGATAAGTGAGAACCTGTGACCACACAATAAGGTTTGAACCATAATCTAGGTAACGTTTGTACCTTGATCTAAACCAACCATACCCTGTACTCTCCACTACTACTGCATAAGCACATAACATCAATGGTAACCAATTTGCTTGGAATGATTACTTACCCAAGGCAAATGCATGATCAATTAGTTCAAGTATCCTAAACCACCCATACTCAAAGGTCAACAAATTCAGTGACCAACAAAGCATCAAAAGGGCTAAAAAAAGTAACTCTCTACACCTTTTCAGGAGAGAACTACTGTACAAATGAAAATCACACAGGAATCTCTACCTACTCCCCATACCCTGCCAAGACTGAAGTGATAGACACTCAGTTGGAAAATACTCCATCACTATAAGACAATGATAATGAAAAAAACAAATCAGGTAGCAATAAGTTGTCTACTAAAGGCAGTTTTCCTATACCCACCTTTGGAAAGAAAATCCTGCCTATTTCAAATGTGACTATTTTCTAAGTCCCATAGAAAGATATGAAAATAATGACCAACAAATTAAATATGACAACTACTAGCTGTGGGGATGTTTCTTAGGCTGTCTCTAGCTTTACAGATGGTAACTAGCAACTACATGGGACTCACCAAGCCATATATCTGGCTGGATAACAGAACTCAAGTTCTCAGCTTATCGGTTCTGTTAAAGTTACTGAAATAAAAGAGGTTGTTGAGAAACAGTCATTGAAGATTTGAATGGCTTTCAGAAAGTTCTGAATTAGCTCTTCCTAATCATCTGTGTTTTGTAGCTTTTCACTCTATTTCCACAACAAGAAGAACATGTGTCACACTTTTGAATGCATTACTAACGAGTAATCCACTAAGGAAATCAAGAGCTCTTACTCTGCACCATGTGAGCTGCAAAGCACTGTAACTGGCAATCCCTGGCAATTAGTTTGTTTAAAATGTTAAGATCTTGGCTTTAAATAAAAATATCATGCTTTACTTTCCTTCCTGCTTAATATTTTAATCCCAAGGATCAAAATGATCTAACCAACAGCATTGTAAGCAGAGTGTAAAAGCGAATTTGTCCACCAATACGTGGTTCAATAGCAGCTGCTATTCAATAGAAAACCACATTTTCTACCCTTCCCAAAAGGTTTATAGCTGTATTGCTAGCTCTGTAGTGCCAAGTTACTCATAAGTTATAGTCAAGTCCATAATATGATGATTTAGGACCCCTTTTCTGTCTTGTCTTCCAAGTAGTAACTCAGGACAGTAAAAGAGGAGAGGGTAAAATATATTCAACCCATGTGCTAGCTACTTATATCCATTCAAAAATACTTAAAAACTGCCACTTGGATAGAAAAACATCACTTTGTGACACAACCATCTGAAAGATTTTCCCAGTACATTGGGAACAATACTAATTTCAACCATACCTCTTAGCTCCACCAGCATCAGGTGAGACAATAGTGCAGTTCCTCCACTCAGAGATATTCTCCCTTATCCACTTTAGGACAGCCGGCTCTGCATACAAATTATCTACTGGGATATCAAAAAAGCCCTGTAGAAAGAAGCTGGATCAGTTTTGCTTCATTTTACTTCTCTTCCATTTATAAGTGGCAAACACAAAGTAGTAACTCACTCAGAGAATGTCTTACTGCAACATTCAAACCGATGGGAAGGCAGTCCCAGTGTGGTAGATTATAAAAGCCTCCCTGCATCTGGGCTATGTGAGAGATCCCAGCCAAGATCAACAAAGTCAGTCCTCAGTCAACCCACAACTGAACATAGGAACGTAAGTGAGCCTTTGTAAAGAATGGCTAAGTTCAGAAAAAACCATTAAGAACTGCCAAGTCAACATGCAGACTCAGTGAATTAGTAAATACTGCTTTATGCCACTAAATGTTGGACTGATTCGTTAAGGAGTAAAAGCTAATGGATAAACCAGTTAGAGATGCTATGGTATATAAACTTAATGGAAGCTACTTATAATAAATGGTCACAATGAATAATTAGAAATCAGGAGATCTGTGTTCTAATTCTAGTTGATACAAATTAGTTGTATTTCTCAATTAAGTCATTCCTTTTCATAAAAGGAATACAGTCCCTGTCCAATGTACCTCATTGAATTCCCACAAGCTTGAAATGATGATTTGAAAAATATCTTTGAAAAAATGTAAAATAAAGGTGGTATTCCACCCCCCTTACTTTGGGTTTATGCTGGAAAGTAGGCTCCAATATCTGTGGCTCTAAATTTAAGACCATGAGGCCAGGCACAGTGGCTCATGCCTGTAATCACAGCACTTTGGGAGGCTGTGGTGGGCAGATCACTTGACGTCAGGAGTTCGAGACCAGCCTGGCCAACATGGTGAAACCCCATCTCTACTAAAAGTACAAAAAAGTTAGCTGGGCCTGGTGTCGGGTGCTGTAATCCCAGCTACCTGGGAGGCTGAGGCAGGAGAACCACTTGAACCGAGGAGGCAGAGGTTGCAGTGAGCCAAGATGATGCCACTGCACTCCATGAATATTCAAAGGGAATAAGAATGATAATAATTAACAATAACAGTTCCTATCTATGAGTACCTGTCATGGGCCAAGCATTATAATATGAATTTAATGTTTTATACTCACAATAATGAAAAAGTATATGTTCAGAGAAATTAAGTAACCTTCCCAAGCTTACAAAGCTAGTAAATACCAGAGCCTTTATTCAAAGTAGTTCTGATCCCAAAGCCTATGCTCTTCCCATAAAACCAGACTGCCTCCCTATCTAACCACCTGAAATGACTAAGATCATGAAGTATGCTTAAGGTGAACACATTTAAAATGTTGTTAATTCTAGTTTATTTCAGATGTACTTGGGCATACTTTTTGGCTTCTCTGCGGTCTTCAGCATCATCAGTCTTTTCCTCCCACCTTTCAAACACCAATATTTAGCTTCCACTGATACCTGAATTTGAGAAGCATGTAGGTCCATAGTGATAATATGATCTGCACCTGCTACGGATAGCATATTTGCAACAAGCTTGGCTGAGATTGGTGCCCGGCTCTAAATGGAGGGGAGGAAAGAAAAGAAAAACCAAAAAGCCAATTTGAAAAACAATTCATTTGCTCAAGAAAGTATTTATTGTGTATCTACTATGTTAAAGGCACTATGGTACCCAGAAATTCATAGGAGACATGGCCATTGACTTTAAGTGGATCATAATTCAGAACAAATATTAAGTGGAACATCACTTTTCCAAATCAGGATACACTTATCAATAAAGAAAATACCTTCCTAACTTTTATTTTCTTAACTTAATGTACACATTTTCATCCTATTCAAGTGTTTCCAATGCTCAATTATTCAAACTAGGCAGACTTTAAAAAATAATTTTATTAAAATCTCTTTCAACACATACATATGTAAACCTTTAACACCTAACATGTCAGGGTTTGAAGATACATCACAGAATAGATATTATAGTTTCCTTTGTAAATTACATCACTACTTACTCATCTGGAGGTCAACTTTCCAACAACTATGAACTCCTCAAATAAAACATACTTGCCACACTGTAAAATAGCGAAGTCCATGCCCTTTACTTTTTTTTTTTTTTTTTTTTTTTGTAGAGACAGAGTTGTGCTCTGTCGCCCAGGCTGGAGTGCAGTGGCATCATCTCAGCTCACTGCAACCTCCGCCTCCCGGGTTCAAACAATTCTCCTGCGTCTGCCTCCCAAGTAGCTGGGACTACAGGTGCACAGCACCACGCCTGGCTAATTTCTTTTGTATTTTAGTAGAGACGGGATTTCACAGTGTTGCCCATGCTGGTCTCGAAACTCCTGAGCTCAGGCAATCCTCCTGCCTCGGCCTCCCAAAGTGCTAGGATTACAGGCATGAGCCACCGCGCCCGGCCCATGCCCTTTACTTTATACTCTGTTGGAATAAAAATATCTGACCTTCTTCGAGGCATTGTGTGTAAAATTGGGCATTAATTACAATAGACTTGCAAAGTTTTATGTATATGCCTTACCCTCTAATATACCAGATAAAGTGAGATATATATAGTTTATCTATCTATCTATCTTATCAATCAGATCAAGTATTCATGTAACAGACTTCAAGTTTTATGAAGAGGTCACAACTAGGATCCCAATCTTACACTTTGAAAGGATCTACCATAATTTTAAAATATACTCCAGTACTCCAGAGGAGTTGGTGCTTAGTCTTACTGATACAATTAAAAATACCAGTGAGCTAACTGAAAGTTATATATGTATCACTGTAATAAAACACAGACTACAAATGTGTTGCTTTATACAAACCAATTATATTTCTATTGTTTTGAAGATAGGGTAATACCTAAGAAAAGGTGATTTTTAAAATTCCCCCTAAATATATATTTGATAATTTTGGAATTTATTTGTGATCTGGGGCAAGTGCTCCTGCTTCCTCTGCTCAAAAAATAAGATTCTGCTCCTACCTTATCTTTCTTATCCTGCCGGGCATAAGGGAAGCATGGGATGACTGCAGTAACCCGGCTGGCTGAAGCAATCTTGCAGGCATTAATCATGATCAAAAGCTCCATTAAATTGTCATTGATTTCGCCACAACCACTCTGAACGATGTAGACATCCTCTCCACGTACACTTTCACCAATTTCCACACTACAATGAGGAAAGAAGGACAACATGAAATAGATTTTAAACCACTATATTGTCAGCCCTCCATATCCATAGGGTCCACATCTATGGATTCAACCACGTGTGGATTGAAAATATTTGGAAAAAAAATTGCACCTGTATTGAACATGTACAGGTTTTTTGTCACTATTTTCTAAATACAGTATAACAACTATTTACATAGTGTTTATATTGTATTAAGTATTATAAGTAATCTAGAGATGATTTAAAGTATATGGCAGGGCTGGGTGCAGTGGCTCACGCCTATAATCCCAGCACTTTGGGAGGCCAAGGTGGGTGGATCACTTGAAGTCAGGAGTTCGAGACCAGCCTGGCCAACATGGCAAAACCATGTATCTCTACTAAAAAAAACAAAAATTAGCCGGGCATGGTGGCAGGTGCCTGTAGTCCCAGCTACTCGGGAGGCTGAGGCATGAGAATCGCTAGAACTCAGGAGGCAGAGGTTGCAGTGAGCTGAGATCACACCACCGCACTCCAGCTTGAGTGACAGAGTGAGACTCTATGTCTAAAATAAAATAAAATAAAATAAAACGAAATAAAATAAAATATATGGGAGGGCCTGGCATGGTGGCTCAGCACTTTGGGGAGGGCGGGGCAGGGTAAAAGGAGGATCATTTGAGCCCAGGAGTTCGAAACCAGCCTGGGTAATACAGTGAGACCCCATCTCTACAAAAAATAAATAAATAAAAATAAAGTATAAGGGAGCATGTGCATAGATTATTTCATATGGCCAGGCGCGATGGATCACGCCTATAATCCCAGCACTTTGGGAGGCTGAGGTGGGTGGATCACCCGAGGTGAGGAGTTCAAGACCAGCCTGGTCAACATGGTGAAACCCCGTTTCTACTAAAAATACAAAAATCAGTCCGGGTGTGGTGGGTCACACCTGTAATCCCAGCACTTTAGGAGGCCGAGATGGGTGGATCACCTGAGGTCAGGAGTTTAAGACCAGCCTGGCCAACATAGAGAAACCCCGTCTATACGAAAAGCATAAAAATTAGCTGTGCATGGTGGCACGCGCCTATAGTCCCAGCTACCCGGGAGGCTGAGACAGGAGAATCACTTGAACCCGGGAGGCAGAGGTTGTGGTGAGCCAAGATCATGCCACTGCACTCCAGCCTGGGCAATAGAGTGAGACTTCGTCTTAAAAAAAAAAAAAAAAAAATTAGCTGGGCGTGGTGACGGGTGCCTGTAGTCCCAGCTACTCAGGAGGCTGAGGCAGGAAAACTGCTTGAACCCGGGAGGTGAAGGTATATATATTACACTATTTCATATCTGCAGATTTGGTCTTGGGACCAATCCCCTGTGGATACTGAGGGAAGGAAAAGACTTTACTATACTTAAGGTCTAAGAAGAACAGCTTCCCTACTAGTATGCTGTGAATAGTTACAGCTACATGTGGATATTAATCACCCAGCCTTCAGGAGATCCTCTGAAGGAGCCTCTATACCAGAAGCAGTTCACTGCCTTAGTTTACTCCAGTGTACTAAACAAATGTTACCATTTTCTATGGTAATATTTTCTAACGTTACCCTGTGACATACATGAAAAAGATTCATGAAATGGTTGGCACATGTTGGTCTAAAGTACTTACAAATAACTGGACCACAATTTTAGCAGGTGGCCTGTATCTCATTTCATATAGGTACATGTGATGTACATAAAATTTGATGCATCACCTGTTACTGTTACAGAGTCCATAAAACGCAAAAAAAAAAAAGTAGAAATATCATAAGGAGTGAATCACTATCGTTCTATAATAACACTTTAACAGAAGACAGTACCACCTCTACTGTATTGGCAATTTACCCAGTAAATACTAAATGTTCATATGCTCATCACTGTACTAGGTGCTAGGGAAACAATGATGAATAAAATGTGGTCCTTGCCTTCATTCTGTGTTAACTGTACTCTGGTTCAATTACTAAGTAACTCTATAGGGGTTTACTCTAAGTATGAAGTAGGGCTATATTTTACCACAAAAGTTTCAATACCCATATTTGGGTCTCTACCAAGAAAAACCTATCATCTAGAAAAAAAAAATCACCTCTTCCTGTTCACCAGGTTTGAAAAAAAAGAAAATAATTTAAAAAATTTTAAAAATCACCTTAGTGATACCTCAAACAACACTATATTCCCAATTAATCCTCTAGGTGAGGTAGGGGAGTATGTGTGTATATAGACAAGTAGATCAGAATGGCTGACAATACCTATTGAACAAGAGAAAAACTTCAGTTCAAATCAAAAGTCAATAGAGTTATTAAATAAAAGATCCATACTTCTATCTCACTCTAAGCACTATCTTCTGTGTGGCTTCAGGAACCACTTACTGTCCTATTTCTGTCACGATCACTTTTACCCACCCTTCTCTCCCCAAACAAAACGTCAAGAACTCCAAAAGGGACTTATATGAAAACTGGCAGAGGCAATTCTATTGCCAGAAGAAGCTGACATAGGAGATAATTACTTATTTATTCCTTTCTAACCCAAGATGAAAGGGAGCTGGGAGTGGTGGCACACGCCTGTAATCCCAGCTGCTCAGGAGGCTGAAGCAGGAGGACTGCTTGAGCCCAGGAGTTCAAGTCTAGCCTGGACAACACAGGAAGACCCTCATCTCAAAAGCAAGAAAAGACAAATGGGGTTAGTTTATATTGTAAAGCAAGAAAAATAAAAGCAAGTGAAAAAAAAAATCAAACTAGAAACCAATTAAAAACAGGGAAGCTGAGATTCCTGGCAGCCAGAACAAAAAAGAAAATGCACTAGTTCAGGATAAACCTTTTTTAAGACTGGATGCAGTAGCTCATGCCTGTAATCCCAGCACTTTGGGAAGCCAAGGCAGGCAGACTGCCTGAGCTCCCAATTTCAAGACCAGCCTTGGCAACATGGCAAAACCCTGTCTCTACCAAAAAACACAAAAATTAGGCGTGGGGATGTACATCTGTAGTCCCAGCTACTCGGGGGGCTGAGGCAGGAGAATCGCTTGAACCTGGGAGGTGGAGGTTGCAGTATGCGAAGATGAAGCCACTGAACTCCAGCCTGGGTGACAGAGCGGGACTCCGTTTCAAACAAAACAAAAAAAACAGGGAGTGGTCATTTCAAGGGACTTTTGGGACTTTTTCAGGTCTTTTTTTTTTTGAGACAGAGTATCGCTCTGTCACCAGGTTGGAGTGCAGTGGCACGATCTTGGCTCACTGCAACCTCCACCTCCTGGGTTCAAGTGATTCTCCTGCCTCAGCCTCCTGAGTAGCTGGGACTACAGGCATGTGCCACCAAGCCCAGCTAATTTTT
>NW_012118177.1:1240199-1257661 GCF_000951035.1 Colobus angolensis palliatus | reverse complement strand
TCTCGGCCTCCCAAAGTGCTGGGATTACAGGCTTGAGCCACCGCACCCGGCCCAGATCTTTCTTTACTACTAGCTCTGCCCTTTGAGAGATGTCAAGCCAAAAGAATCACTTTTATGTTTTATGTTGAACAACTCTGTGGTTGGGAGGCAGAGGCAGGAGGATCACTTGAGCCCAAGAGTTTGAGACCAGCCTGGGCAACATAAAGAGACCTCCTCACTACAAAACAATTTAAAAATTAGTCAGGCATGGTGGCAAGTGCCTGTGATCGCAGCTATTGGGGAGACTGAGGTGAGAGGATTGTTTCAGCCCAGGAGTTAGGAGCCATGATAATGCCACTGTATTCCAGCCTGGGTGATAGAGTGAGACCCTGTCTCAAAAAAAAAAAAAAAAAAAAAAAAAAGAAAAACTCAGAAAATTTTAATCCTGCTCACATTCATTCTCCATATACCAGCTCCTTGACCAAAATATCCATTTCCCTGGAGAAGAATAAAAGCCAGGCAGGCATACTGATTTCCAAACATGTATCAGAAGCTTATGGCTCTTGTTTCAGTCAAGAACACAGAATACCATCTGTGCTTCAGACATTCACTTGCCAGAGTCAGGATGCTTGATTAAAAGTTGGAGAACAAATGAACAAACGTTGTTTGACAATTGATATCAGACAGTATAAGGGACAAGCTATTCCGCTATGTTTTTAAACCTTTATCATTATCAAGTAAGACCAGAAAACAACATTCTTAGACCACAGCGGCTTATCTCCCTTTACAAATGCCTCAACTATCAGTCAATATAAAAAATACCCACAAAATTGCTATATTGTGCATGATGTTACTCGATATCACTATTTAGAGGTCTCACCCATAAAATTCTTAGGATTTTGTGCCTGGAAATTTCTAAATAACTTTATGAAAATAAAAACCACATAATCCATTGCATATGCCTTTAACCCTCTGGCTGTCAGGAAGCCAAGGGATACAATTTAAAAAAAGTAACACTAGGAGGGGGAGGGTGGCTCATGCCTGTAATTCCAGCACTTTGGGAGGCGGAGGCGGGCAGATCACCTGAGGTCAGGAGATCGAGACCATCCTGGTTAACACGGTGAAACCCCGACTCTATTTAAAAAAAAAAAAATTAGCCGGGCGTGGTGGCAGGCACCTGTAGTCTCAGCTACTTGGGAGGCTGAGGCAGGAGAATGGCGTGAACCCAAGAGGCAGGGCTTGCAGTGAGCCAAGATCACGCCACTGCACTCCAGCCTGGGAGACGCTCCAGACTCCGTCTCAAATAAATAAATAAATAAATAAAATAAAAAGTAACACTAAACTTTAGTAATTGTTTTATGCCAAATTGCTGCCACAATTACTGTAGTCCATGGTTCTGTAAGGCTTCTGATACCTACCTTAACAAACAGTGTGTACTTGTGACTATCAAACATACTTCAAATCCTTTCTTGAAAGCAGGTGAGATATTATTTAAAAATTAAATTATCACTGCTAATTAAAACATCAAAGGGCATCTGATAAATATATAGCTTTAGTAGAGATGATTATTTTATTTATTGATTGATTCTTTTGGGACAGAATCTCACTCTGTCACCCAGGCTGGAGTGCAATGGTGTGATCTCTGCTCACTGCAACCTCTGCCTCCCGGGTTCAAGCGATTCTCCTGCCTCAGTCTCCCAAGTAGCTGGGACTACAGGTGTGTGCCACCACACCCGGCTAAGTTTTGTATTTTTAGTAGAGACGGGGTTTTGCCACATTGGCCAGGCTGGTCTCAAACTCCTGACCTCAGGTGATCCACCTGCCTCGGCCTCCCAAAGTGCTGGAATTGCAGGTGTGAGCCACCGCACCCAGACAAGGTGATTATTTTAAAAATATACATATTCTAACATCACATAAGGCTTGAATAATAATTTTTTATAAATCACTTATCAAAAAATATATAAAATAAAAATCACTTATCAGCTCACCACCCAACACAATCGCTAGTACCATTTTTGTTATTATATCACTTAATAATCAACCAATGGCTCAGCCATTTCTCAAAGCCAAACTTTTTAAAATTAAAAGCTACCTTCCGCATAGAAGCATGTTTGTTACAAGGTATGTATCTAATAACTTGAAAAGGTTATTTAACTGTTTAAAAAATGTGGTGCTTTTGAAAAGATCTTACAAAAACAAAACAAAAATAGAGAAGCTTAGAAAGAAAATACATAAATAACATAAGGTGGTGCAAGTAAACTAAGTGATACTGCCTTGTTTTACTGTGTATAATTCTAATTTCACTTATTAAGACCAATCTTTCCCTATAGTAGTACTATAACATACAGACTTTGTTTGACAAAGTCTTAAAAAGTCCGTGAATTGCACTCCGATTATACAGCTTGGTTCAAGAAGTCCTCTAAAAATCTTAACCTTATTCTTATGGTTTCTTCTAAGTTATGGCAGCGATAGAGAAGAACACTTGTGCCTAAAACCTGTTTGCTCCTAACATAATCTATTAAGTGGAAAAACCTAGTTCAGCAATTTAGAGAGTAATACTCCTTGTTCTCTCCCTCTATAGGAGTGTTCTCCAAATGGCTTTGGGCCAATCATTCTCTCAGCTGTTTTGGTGAGGCCAGAAGACTGGCTATGTCTATCCAATAAGTGAGAAAACTAGTTTCTCTTTTCCCTTTCCTTTAAGGTCAGGCATAAGTGTATCCAATTGACATGGAATGTCAAGAAACACCGAAAGTGAATCTACAAGGTGGATAGTATTCTTAAGAAAATCTGAAGAATTTAGATTATGGAGATACTGACAAGTGCAAAATACACAGGATTAACTAACCACAACCAGAAGATACAGTTCTCAGGAAAACCCTAGGCAACCAAAGTTCAAGTCTTCCTCCTCTCAGCTAGTACAGAATAACCAAATAAACCAAAGTTATTTACAAATATTGAAGAAAATAAAGTCAAAATTTTAAAATATCTAAAAGTTCTTTTTAAAGCCAGGTGAGAGATCTTGTCAGCAAAAATTTAAAAGAACAATAATACCCAGAGCTGGGCAAGTTACTCTGCATCTTACTGTAGTTCCCTTCTCTGTAAAATAGGGATAGTAAGAGTTATTCCTCATAACAATTTTAAGGGGATTAAACACAATGTATACTAAATGCTTAGCAGGGAAACTAGCACGTTAGGCATCCACTATACATTAAATATTATGGCTGGGTGCGGTAGCTCATGCCTATAATCCCAGCACTTTGGGAGGCTGAGGTGGGGGAATCACCTGAGGTCAGGAGTTTGAAACCAGTCTGTCCAACATGGTGAAACCCCGTCTCTACTAAAAATACAAAATATTAGACGGGTGTGGTGGCGCATGCCTGTAATTCCAGCTATTCGGGAGGCTGAGGCGGAAGACCTGCTTGAACTTGAGTGGCGGAGGTTGCAGTGAGCTGAGATCGCACCACTGCACTCCTGGTCAACAAGAGTGAAACTCGTCTCAAAAAATAAATACATAAATATTATTAATATTGTATTATTGCTGACGAGACACATTGGTTCAACTTTTCTGGGGAGTAATCTGGCAATAGGCATCAAAAGCCTGAAAAATGGTATCTACCCTTTAACCTAAGAATTACCTTCCTAGGGATTTATTTTAAGGAAATAATCAGAAATGGTCAAAGATTTATGTTCATGGATTTTCATATAAAAGCATTAGATCAAAAACTAGAAATGTCCAGTAAGAATTTGGTTATATAAGCCGGGCGCGGTGGCTCACGCCTGTAATCCCAGCACTTTGGGAGGCCGAGGCGGGCGGATCACGAGGTCAGGAGTTCGAGACCAGCCTGGCCAATATAGTGAAACTCTATTTCTACTAAAAATACGAAAAATTAGACGGGCATGGTGGCGGGTGCCTGTAATCCCAGCTACTCGGTGGGGCTGAGGCAGGAGAACTGCTTGAACCTGGGAGGCAGAGGTTGCAGTGACCCCCGAGATCACGCCATTGCACTCCAGCCCAGGTGACAGTGCGAGACTCTGTCTCAAAAAAAAAAAAAAAGAATTTGGTTATATAAAACTATGGCATAATCAACTAGCCCACCTCAGTGGTACGTGCCTCTATTCTCAACTACTTGAGAGGCAGAGGCAGGCAGATCACTTGAGCCTGGGAGTGTGCAGATGCAGTGTGCTATGACTGTGCCTGTGAGTAGCTATTGGACTCCAGCCTGGGCAACATAGTGAGACCTCATCTCTAAAACATAAATTAAAATCTTTAATAATAAAAAAAAGAAAAGTATACTAAATATTAAAGGGAGAAACTGTTCAAAATATATTGCTAAGTGAAGAGAGCTATAAATGTATTAAACATTCTTGAAAAAGTGTATCTTACACAAATATCTAGGGAGTCAGAAATGATAATGTGACATTTATGTCAGGTGATGAAATTAAGAGGCATATCTTCTCCCTTCTGTGTTCTATATTTTCCACATTTTCTGCAATACCATCACCACTCCTTCTTGTCAACATTTATTGTTGTACTTATGGTTTGGACAAGATCCTAAGAACTTTACTCCTAGCTCATTCAATCCTCGTAACAACTGTATGGGTAGGTACTACTTTACAGATTAGATTACTGGGGCAAAGAAAGGTTAAGGATTCAGATCCAAGTTTTCTGATTTCAGCACTTTTAACACCCACCCCCTGTGTGTGTGTGTGTGTGTGTGTGTGTATTTCCTAAATAACTAGACAGCCAAGGATGATCCTTATGTTAGAAGAAAAGCTACTCTGTTCAAGAAAGCATCAACTAAGAGTCACCTGGGGGAGCAGTTACAGGGAGCAGTTACCATTTATTCAGTGTAGGAAAAACAAAGATGGGGGGAACTCCATAAAAAAGAATTGTGATTATGTTCAATGAAGATTTCAGAATATCTAGGAACCAAGAAGCTAATGATAAAGCCAAAAACAAGGAAATCTAACCAGTCAGTAATTATCCATGTTGGACTTAATAGAAATCAATCAGTAGAAAACTAAGTTGTCCTCCCCTTCTCCTCTCCCAATATATCTTCAGGTTCTGGGGTGCTGCATTATGCAGAGGGCAGAAGGATTAACACAAGGAGAAAATAAAGCTTTCATGCCTTCACATTTTTCCTAGACGCACAGGAAAAGGATTAAATATCCACAGGGGCCAAAGAAAACCTCTAAATGAAAAACATTATTGTCCCCTAACTATATTGCCAATCACAAAGTCTAGTCCTGTTTTGTATTCTTTATTAAGGCCCATGAGCCATAATGGTTTGGAAAAATCTAAAGACAGCAGTTTGTAAGCCTCTGTTGACTAAGGTATTGCCTGGTTACAGATGGCAATGTTTACACTATCATTTGCATCACAATCAGTAGCACAATAATTCGGGAAGAAGCTGTCCATTATGGATGGCATTACTTTATCAGCAGGATCTAAAAGAGATAAGGGGAGTTACACTTGGAAATCAGTACAAAGAAAGCAAAAAAGTCAGCAAAAGCATTTAGGAAAAAAATATTCGAAATATTCTTATCTGATTATTAGGTGAAAACTTTCCCCTTAACAGATCTGTAAGATCGTGGGCAGAGCCCTGATTAAATCGATAGGGTAACAACAAAATACAAATTACACCTATCAGAAACTAAAGATCCCACACTTAGGTGGAAGGGGCACTGAAATAATCAGGTAACCAAGTTATCTCTAAAACAGTCCCATGGTGCCGGTAGAGGGTGTAAGTCAGGGAAGGAAGCAAGTTTTACTGGCAAGGCAATGGAAAAAATGCAAGTTGCAATGCACTGTCCAGTCCTGGTCTTCCACTACATTACCTGTCCTCAATTATCTTTAACATTCAGGTATAAAATTGTTTCCTAAATTCCCTACACAGAGCTTAAGAAGTAGCCAAGTTTAGGATGGACTCGGTTACTGAAAAATACGCTTTTGCATTATCTGTACCACTAGCTGCACTGGGGAAGGTCAAAGATTCCAGAATTGAGGTTTCCAAGATTTTCTGGATGGCTCAAGCTGAGATGCTGGCTATCAAGGATGCAGAGTCAACGCATCACTTTAACCAATCAAGTAGATTTATGGCTCCGATTACTCAGGTGGATGATTCATAAGATGAGAAAAGTCAACGCTTGCAGATCTAAGGTAAGTCGTAATAATTTTGGCGCCTGCAGTACATAATGTCAGTTTCTCTCAACACCAAGCCGAACGGACCAACACCATTTCGAATTAAAAAGCTGCTTCTTGGACTCTAGGAGAAGAAAGACCAGGAGAGCTCAGTACGCAGGTAGGCTCTCTAAATGCAAGCTAGTCCAAGAGCTGAAGCAACCCCATCCAGCCTGGGTGGCTCAACAGCAAAGCCAAGCCACGTGTCCCTACCGCCCTGGCTAAGCGTCGATCCCCTCTCGTCGCTCTATGCAGCCACTATCTATTGGGTCCCCCAGCCCTTGCCCTCAAACGCATAAGCTTCGCCTCATGCTCCATCTTTTGACTCCACCCCACGACACGGTAAGAATGAACGTGACCCTCCCGCGAGAGGTAAAATAACGGAAACAGCCCGTGGGGTAGGCTAGTCACAGAGCTGCACCCCCTCCCTCCTCCCCTAGTCTGTTTGAGTTCAAGCGGCGACCCCATCCCTCCTGTCCTCTGCCGCCTGTGCAGGTGAGGTCTAGTCGGGGTCCCAACTTGGTCCTTACCAGGTCTCCTGGTTGCTGAATTTCTTAGTCACCACCTTGCCTAGCTCCAGGCCCAGGCGGTCAGCAATTTTCTGAGATAAGTCCTGGTGGGAGCTGCCGCTGAAGATTTTGATATTCGGCATCCTGGCCAACTACCCTAAGCACTCCGCTAAGCGATCACGGATGCTGCAGAGACGGGAGCCGAAGTCGGCCAGAGACTCAATACTAAGCGCTTTGCGTTGCTACTCCGCCATCTTACATTCCCGCCCGGCGCGCGGCTCTAAATTACCCAGAGCGGCGGAGGTGGGGTCAGCAGCGAAGTCCACACCCAGCTGGCAACGATTAGCTAAGAGGGAGCGAAGGGCGGGGTTTGGTCCTTACTATAGCTCTGCCTCCTTCTGATTCTCTCAGGTATTGGCTGAAGAAAATGAACGGGGACGAGTCTAACCCGTAGCCCGGCCCCCTGTAGCTAGGCGGTCGGGCACAGGAGACGTTGGACTAGGGGTGGAGGGATGCTCGTGACGTCTGGGACCAGATCGTACCCGCTAGCGGGAAATCAACCATGCCTGCTTTTTTATTTCCCCTCCCTCAGCGCAGGAAAGTAAGTCTGGCTCTGGTTTAGCGTTTCCTTTAAGAAAATCTGTTTATCAGGATGACAGCCACGAGTTTGCATGTTTCTGAACACATTTTTTATCTCTTTATAAGGATGGGGCTGAATTAAAACATTTTTACATCACAGACGTGCATGCAAAGAGTTTGCTTGCCCATTGTAATTGCAGTGTCGCCTTTGCCTGCAAGACAGTTTCCAAGGGGGAAGTGACTGAAGGCATGCCACCTGAATCATCCAAGAGACACTGCAAGAGAAAGTTGCTTTGTTTCTAGTGCTGGAACCAAGTATGTTGAGACAAGTGAAGGAGGATGAATTTTCCAAACTATCTGGACAATAAAGATCTAACTTTTATAGCCCTTGGAAAGGAAAGAAAGTACAGTGTTCTATGGGACTTCAGATAAAGAGCCCTGAAGGGATTGAAAAAAACCTGGGTTTTAGTCCTGTCTGCCTCATGTAAGCCTCAATGTCATCATCTACATGTTGCTAATGTGGCCTTTTACACCATGTTTTATTATTTTTGTAGTGATACTTGTTAATTGGACCTAAGTGAGCTTTTATTCTTGCACCACGTTTCCATTAAGCGTATTTCAAGCATGGGTTAGGAGAAGATAAAAATCATACAATTCTGGAATCAAAAGTGACCATTGTGCTCAAAACTACCAAATGTAAAAATAGAAGGGACCTCAGAGATCATATAGTCATTTTACATACGATAAAACTGAGATGGAGGTGGGAGAGGGATTTATCTAAGTGGCAAAGGCAGAAAATACTCAAAGCAGCATCCTATCTTTGTCTTACCGCCATTTTCAGCAGTGTCCATGGAGGACTTCTCCTTCTGACCTTTTGTTGCACGTTTACAAGCTCAGAAATTTAATGTAAGCCCATGTATGTAGGAATACTCAGAGAACGAAGTAAACTGCAAGGTAGAATGTTAGTAGTCTTCCATCATAGGCCATTCATCAAATATTTACTGAGTGTTCTATTGCATATAAGGCAGTGTGCTAGGCATTGAGGGGACTACAAAGTATTTGCCCCAAGGGATTCGTTCATTCAATAAACATTTAGTGAACATTCTTTATGTGCTAGGCCCTGTTTATTAGCACAAGGATACAGTAGTAAACAATTAAAAATATGCTGCTCTCATGGAGTTTACGTTCTTATAAATAAGCAAAATACATAGTATGTCAAATGGCAATAAGTGCTGTGGGAAAAAAATCAGGCAAGGAAGGTGCGATAATGTGCCAGAGTGTAGAGGAGAGGAGTACAATTTTAAGTAGGGTGGTCAGAGAAGACCTGTCTGGGAAGGTAACATTTGGGCAAAGACCTGAAGGAGGAAAAAAAAAAAACAAAAAATGAGCCATGCTGATGTCTCGATAAGCAAAGAGAACACCAAGGGCAAATACCCTAAGGCAGATGTATCTCGCTTGTTTGAGAAATACCAACGCGGGGCGAGTGTTGTGTGGTGGAAGTGGAATGTATCTATAAAAGGAGGAAAGTGAGGTCAATGAGATAAGAGTGATTGGAGGCCGGCCGGGCAAGGTGGCTCACGCCTGTAATCCCAGCACCTGGGGGCGCCGAGGCGGGCGGATCACTTGAGCTCAGGAGTTCAAGACCGGCCTGGGCAATGTGGCGAAACCTCGTCTCTACAAAAAATACAAAAATTAGCCAGGCGTGGTGGTGGGCACCTGTAGTCCCACTGAGGCAAGAGAATCACTTGAACTTGGGAGGCGGAGGTTGCTGCAGTGAGTGGAGATCACACCACTGTACTCCAGCCTGGGCGACAGAGTGAGATTCTGTCTAAACAAAACAAAACAGTGAATGGGGGACTCAGGTGGGCGCGATGGCTCATGCCTGTAAACCCAGTACATTGGGAGGCCGAGGCAGGCAGATCGCTTGAGCTAAGGATTTGCAGACCAGTCTGGGCCACATGGCAAAACCTTGTCTCTACAAAAAATACAAAAATAGCTGGGCATGGTGGCAAGCATCTGTAGTCCCAGCTTCTGGGGAGGATGAGGTGAGAGGATCACTTGAGCCTGGGAGGCAGAGATTGCAGTAAGCCGAGATTGCGCCACTGCCTTCCAGCCTAGGCGACAGAGAGAGACCTTGTCTCAAAAAAAAAAAAAAAAAAAAAACTGATTGTGGGGAGAGTGCTGATCGTGCAGAACCTTATAGGTTATTTTAGGGGTTTTTGCTTTTACTGAATAAGAATTTTTAGCAAAGAGTGACATGATCTAACTTCCCTTTTAAAAAGATCACCCCAGCTAATGAGAACAGAGTGTAGGAGGCAAGATAGGAAGCAGGAAGACCGATTAGGAGTTAACTTCCAAAGAAAGTTGATAAGACATTTATACAAACAATTACAAAGCACAGATAGTGTAATACACTACCATAGAGAAGCCTGTGCTTGGATAACGTGGAGGCTGCTGTAACAAGGAGACTCTAAAATGTAGCGGCTTTAGTAAGACAAATTATTTCTCTCTTGCATAACAGGTTGGCTGGTCTAAGCCAGTGGGATGATTCTGCTCCATGCTAGGTCATGGACACATCCACATTCTAGCTCAGAGAAGAGGTCTAGGCAAGGGATTTCCTTTTAAGTAAATGAGATGAAATTTGTCCGTCCCACTTTCTGTCACATCCCTTTGGCAAGAGCTCAGTCACAATTCGCACCTAACTGCAAGAAAGACTAGGAAATGTTTTGTTAGGTGGCCCCGTTCCCAGAAAGAAGAGAAAGTGAATTTTGGGTATGCAACTAGAAGTCTCCCATAAGTCCCAAACAAAATGCTGTGCAGGTCCGGAGGTAGAAGATAGCACCTCTGCATGGAGTATCCTGGGAAATATTTTTGGAGGTAGAGCACACGAGTTAGGCTTTGATTGATGAGTAGGGTTTTGACAGGCAATGATTGGGAGAAGGTGGATCTTCCAGGCAGGAAGAAAAGATGAGGAAGCAAAGAGAGATTCTGAAGAAGAGAAAATAGGTTAGTTTTTCTGGAATATCAAGTACCATATTGGGACTTCATTCAGCAGGCAATAGGAAGCCATTGACTGTTCTGCAGTAAGAGCATGACACGATCATAACTGTGCTTCAGGTAAACTTTTCTGTATAGGGTGAAGAATAGGGAAGAGATTGGAGGCAGGCAAACCAGATTGGGAGAGCAAGTTAGTAATGTCATTAACTATGCCAGTAGCTGTAGGGTTTAAGAAGAGGAATGGTAAAGACATTGTGAATCTCAACCTTTTAGAGATTATGGACCCCTTTGAGAATTTTATGACCACTATAGATCCTCTCTCCAGACACAAGTATTCCTCACTTTATTGCACTTTACTTTATTGTGCTTTGCAGATACTGCATTTTTTACAACTTGAAGGTTTATGGCAACCCTCTATTGAGCAAGTCTATTGATGCCATTTTTCCAAGAGCATGTGCTCATTTTGTGATTCTTTGTCACATTTTGGTAATTTTTGCAATATTTCAAGCTTTATTATTATTATTATTATTTTATATCTGTTATGGTGATCTATGATCAGTGGTCTTTGATGCTACTATTGTGATCGTTTTGGGATGCCATGAACCATGCCTATGTAAGACAGGAAACTTAATTGATAAATGTTGTGTGTGTTCTATGTTCTGACTGTTCCACTGACCAGCCATTCCTCCATTTCCCTTTCTCTCCTCATGCCTCCTTATTTTCCGAGGGACAACACTGTTGAAAGTAGGCTAATTAATAACCCTGCTGTGCCCTCTAAGTGTTCAAGTAAAAGGAAGTGTTGCATGTCTCTCACTTTAAATCAAAAGCTAAAAATGATTAAACTGAGTGAGGAAGACATGTTAAAAGCTGAGACAGGCTGAAAGCTAGGTCTCTTGTGCTAGTTAACCAAGTTGTGAATGCAAAGGAAAAGTTCTTGAAGGAAATGAATAGTGCTACTCCAGTGAACACGTGAATGATAAGAAAGCAAAACAGCTCTACTGACAATATGGAGAAAGTTTGAGTGGTCTGAATAGATCAACCCAGCCACAAAATTCTCTTACGGCAAAGCCTAACCCAGAGCAAGGCCCTAACTCCCTTCATTTCTGTGAAGGCTGGGAGACATGAAGAAGCTGCAGAAGAAAAGTATGAAGTTAGCAGAGGTTGGTTTATTAGGTTTAAGGAAAGAAGACATCTCCATAACATAAACGTGCAAGGTGAAGCAGCAAGTGCTGATGTAGGAGCTGCAGCAAGTTACCCAGAACATCTAGCTAAGATTATTGATAAAGATGACTATACTAAACAACAGATTTTCAGTGTAGACGGTAAAAGCCTTCTATTCAAAGAAAATGCCATCTAAGACTTTCACAACTAGAGAGGTCAATATCTGGCTTCAAAGCTCCGAAGGACAGATTGACTCTCTTGTTAGAAGCTAATGCAGCCATTGACTGCATCAGTCAATGCTCATGTATCATTCTGAAAATTCTAAGGCCCTAAATAATTAGGCTACATTCTATTCTGCCTGTGCTCTATAAATGGAACAACAAAACCTGGATGATAGTACATCTGTTTATAGCATGGTTTACTGAATATTTTAAGCCCATTGTTGAGACCTACAGCTAAAAAAAGAGAGATTCCTTTCAAAATATTACTCTTCATTGTCAATGCACCTGGTCAGCCAAGAGCTCTGATGGAGATGTACAAGGAGATTAAAACTATTTTCATGCTTGCCAACACAACAACCATTCTGAAGCTTATGGATCAAGGAGTCATTTTGACTTTCAAATCTTATTTTTTAAGAAATAAGTTTTGTAAGGCTGCCATAGATAGTGATTCTTCTGATGAATCTGAGCTAAGTAAATTGCAAATCTTCTGGAAAGGATTCACCATTTTATTTCATTTTATTTGTTGTGATTAAAACAACAACTATTGTATTTGTTCACAATTCTGCAGTCAGGAATTTGGGCAGGGCTCAGCTGGAATGTTCCTATGCTTCATATGGTGTCAGTTGGTATATCCTAGAAGGTTGCAGTCAAGGTCAGCTTCACAGGCATGCAACCTATGTAGTTGCGGAGAGCCCCACACTCAGAGGGACCTTGCAGTTAGTTTAATGCTCTGCTGTTGCCATCTTAAAATTCTAAATAACTTTTGAACAATGGATCTTGCATTTCTGTTTTGCACTGGGCTCCACAAATTATGTAGCTGGTGTTGGTTATAATCAGATGGTGACTGGGGCTGGACTATCCAGGATAGCTTCATTCACAAATCTAGGGTTTTAGTAGGGTTGGCTGGGAGGCTGGGACCGCTCTGTCTCTCTCTCTACATGACTAGCTTGGGCTTTCCCACATGGCAACTGGATCAAAATATTCATAAGCCTTCCATGTTATGAGTTTTTTTCTTGTTGTCACCTCCTCCTTTTTCCAGGGTACATGCTGCTGCTGGATTAACCCCATAGAAAGTTTCAGTTCATAGAGGGACACCAGATTCACCATTTTAGATACCATTAACATTCATGATTCATGAGAGGAGGCCAAAATATTAACAGGAGTTTGGAGGAAGTTGATTCCAGCTCTCCCAGATGGCTTTAAGGAGTTCAAGACTTTAGTGGAGGAAGTAACTGCAGATGTGGTGGAAATAGCAAGAGAACTAGAATTAGAAGTGGAAACTGAAGATGTGACTAAATTGCTGCAATCTCATGATAAAATTTGAATGGATGAGCAGTCATCTCTCTCTTTTTTTCCTTTGCTTACGGATGAGGAAACAAAGTGGTTTCTTGAAATGGAATCTATTTCTGGTGAAGATGCTGTGGGCATTGTTGAAATGACAACAAATGATTTAGAACATTACATAAACAGTGGCAGGGTTTGAGAGGATTGCATCCAACTTTGAAAGAAGTTCTGCTGTGGCTAAAATGTTATCAAACAGCATTTTATGCTACAGATAAATCTTCTGTGAAAGGAAGTCAATCAGTGTGGCAAATTTCATTGTTGTCTTTTTAAGAAAATTTTTATAGCCAATCCACCCTTTAGCAACTGCCACCCTAATCAGTCAGGAGCCCTCAATGTTGAGGCAAGATCCTCCACCAGCAAAAAAGATTACTACTTGCTAAAGGCTTAGATGATCATTAGCATTTTTTAGCAATGAAGTTTTTTTGTTTGTTTTTGGTTTTTTTTTTGAGACAGAGTCTCACTCTGTCACCCAGGCTGTAGTGCAGTGGCATGATCTTGGCTCACTGCAACTTCCGCCTCCTGGGTTCAAGCGATTGTCATGCCTCAGCCACTTGAGTAGCTGGGATTACAGGCGTGCACCAAGTAGAGACAGGGTTTTGCCATGTTGACCAGGCTGGTCTCAAATTCCTGGCCTCAAGTGATCTGCCCACCTCGGCTTCACAAAATGCTAGGATTACAGGCATAAGCCACCGTGCCTAGCCTACCATAAAGTATTTTTTAATCCAGGTATTGATATGGTTTGGATATATGTTTCCTCAAAATGACAAGTTAAAATGTAATCCCCAGTTGGAAACAGTTCTGGTGAGAGATGTTTGGGTCATGGGGGTGGATCCCTCATGAATGGCTTAGTGCTGTACTTCAATAGTGATTGAGTTCTTTATTCTGAGTTCATGGGAGATCTGGTTGTTTTAGAGTGTGGCACTTTTCCCCTTTGTTTCCTTGCTTCCGCTCTTGCCATGTGACATGCTGGCTCCCTGTCACCTTCTGCCATGATTGGAAGCTTCCTGAGGTCCTCACCAGGAGCAGATGCCAGCACCACATTTCCTATAAAGCCTGCAGAGCTGTGAGCCAATTAAACCTCTTTTTCTTTATAAATTACCCAGACTCGGGTATTTCTTTATAGTAACACACACACAAAAAAAACAGCCTAATATAGGCACGTACTTATTATTTTAGACATAATGCTATTGCACACTTAACAGACTACAGTGTAGTGTAAACGTAATTTCTCTATGCACTGGGAAATAAAAAAAATTCATGTGATTTGCTTTATTGCAATGTTTGATTTACTGTGGTGGTCTGAAACTGAGTCCACAATATTTTCAAGGTATGCCTGTAAATTATCACAGAAGCTTGGACTCATTAGTTTAAAACTAAACACAGGCCAGATGCAGTGGCTCACTCCTGTAATGCCAGCACTTTGGGAGGCCAAGGTGGGCGGATCACAAGGTCAGAAGTTCGAGAACAGCCTGGCCAACATGGTGAAACCTTGTCTCTACAAAAAATACAAAAATTAGCCGGGCGTGGTGGCATGCACCTGTAATCCTAGCTATTCGGGAGGCTGAGGCAGGAAAATTGATGGAATCTGGGAGGCAGATGTTCCAGTGAGCTGAGATTGCACCACTGCACTCCAGCCTGGGTGACAGAACAAGACTCCGTCTGAGTGATGGGGCGGGTGGGGAACTAAACATTCCATTAGGGCAAAAACTAAGTGCTGTGATCTGATTGGCTATCTGTAGAATGTAAACGTGTGTGGAAAGAATGTTATCTTTGCTCCTTATTTCTCTCTAGAAAGATAAGCACAATCAGGGTATGTGGGCAAGGAATTACTCTTTGAGAGATTATTTATTTACTTATTTTTATTTTTGAGACGGAGTTTGACTCTTGTCACCCAGGCTGGAGTGTAGTGGTGCGATCTCGACTCACTGCAACCTCAGTCCGCCTCCCAGGTGCAAGCGATTCTCCTGCCTCAGTCTCCTGAGTAGCTGAAATTACAGGCATCCATCACCATGCCCAGCTAATTTTTTGTAGTTTTCATAGAGACGAGGTTTCACTATGTTGATCAGGCTGGTCTTGAACTCCTGACCTCAAGTGATCCACCTGCCTCAGCCTCCCAAAGTGCTGGGATTACAGACGTGAGCCACCTCGCACGGTAAGAGATTTAATTTAAATCTCTTTGAGGAGATTTGAATTAAAATACTTTAGAAAAAAAAATGTCCTCAGCCAGGCGTGGTGGCTCATGCCTGTAATCCCAGCACTTTGGGAGGCCGAGGCAGGTGGATCACCTGAGGTTAGGAGTTTGAGACCAGCCTGGCCAACATGGTGAAACCCCCCGTCTCTACTAAAAAAATAAAAAATAAATAAATACAAAATTAGCCGGGTGTAGTGGTGCATGCCTGTAATCCCAAAGCACTTTGGGAGGCCAGGCGATCTCCTGACAAGGTAAGGAGATTGAGACCATCCTGGCTAACATGGTGAAACCCCGTCTCTACTAAAAATACACACACACACACACAAAAAAAAAAATTAGCCAGGCGTGGTGGTGGGCGCCTTTAGTCCTAGCTACTCGGGAGACTGAGTTACGAGAGTGGCATGAACCTGGGAGGTGGAGCTTGCAGTGAGCCGAGATCACACCACTGTACTCCAGGCTGGGCCACAGAGTGAGACTCCGTCTCAAAAAAAAAAAAAAAAAAAGAAAGAAAGAAAGAAAAAAAAATCTCCTCAAACTTTTAGGGATGGATGAACATGGACAAATTAGACCATCAGAATAGGGACAATATATGTGTCAGCTAGGCATTAAGTCCATAAGAGATTTTTAAAAACTGGCAGAATTATATGTAAATCATGGCGAGTTCTGTAAATCTGATATATTGTCATTCAAAAGAAATGTGCTGAGTACCTATATACCAGGGCCTCTGGAGGGTGTGCCTACAGAGAATTAACAGTACACTATGCTTTCCCTTGAGTGGAGCAGACAAGACAGATACTTACAGAAATAAGGTTAATAATGGGGGCATGAGAAACATGATCATATTGAAAGAATCTGGGAAGGGTCTTGCAGAAAATGGGTGAGGTAAGACCAAAGATATTAACCTGAGGATACAGAGCGGGGAGAAGAGCTTTAACAAAGGCCATGGGCAGGTGAATGTATGTGTGGGGTGAGGCGAGGAAGGGTGTGTTCAGAGCTCAGGCAAGAAAGGCAGCTAGAAGCCTGTGGTGGTCAGATATTTTTTTTTTTTAAAGACAGGGGCTTGCTATGTTGCCCAGGCTGGTCTCAGATCCTCCTGCTTCAACCTCCCAAGTAACTGGGACTACAGTCATGTGTTGTTGCACCAGCTGATGGTGAATTTTATGTGTCAACTTGAGTAGACTGTGGTCCCAGTTATTGAATCAAACACTGATTTAGGTGTTGCTGTAAAGGTATTTTGTAAATGTGATTAGCATTCATAATGGGTCGACTTTAAGTACGGAGATTTTCCTAGTTAGTCTGGGTGAGCCGGATCCAATCAATTAAAAAGCCTTAAGAATGGAGCTGAGGTTTCTGTAAGGAAAAAGAAATTCCATGTGTGGACTACAGCTTCAGCTACTGCCCAGAATTCTAGCCTGCCCCTCCTGATGGCCTGCCACACGGATTTCAGACTAGCCTAGCCAGCCCCCACAATGACGTAAGCCAAATCCTTACAATAAATTTCTTAATATATGTCTTGTACTGGTTCTCCTTCTCTCTCTCTCTCTTTTTTTTTTTGAGATGGATTTTCGCTCGCTCTTGTTGCCCAGGCTGGAGTGCAGTGGCACGGTCTCGGCTCACTGCAACCTCTGCCTCCCGGGTTCAAGCAATTCTCCTGCTTCAGCCTCCCAAGTAGCTGAGATTACAGGCATGTGCCACCACGCCTGGCTAATTTTGTATTTTTAGTAGAGACAGGGCTTCACCTTGTTGGTCAGGCTGGTCTCAAACTCCTGACCTCAGGTGATCCACCCACCTCGGCCTCCCAAAGTGCTGGGATTGCAGGTGTGAGCCACTGCGCCCAGCCTGGTTCTCTTTCTCTGGTTGACCCTGACTGATATAAAACCAGACTGTGGAGGGCTTTGAATGCCAGTTTGAGAGTACTGAATGCAGTCCAGATGAGGGGAGCTCTGAACTCTGAGCTAGAAGGAAAGGGAAGGGAAGAGCATTGATAATTCTAGAAAATGCTGAGGGATGCCCTCTTGCCCATATTTCATATTTCCAATCAACTCCAAAGCTCAGGGCCTCTGGGAAAATTATGTAAACACCCTTCTCAGTGGAAGGGCTCCCACCCTCTCCCCACCCCCTGGGATGTTTTGGTCTGGCTGGCTATACCTCCCTTTGAGACCCCAGGCATTATAGGAGAGTCTAAATTCATCCACTTGTTCAATCAGTCATTTCTTCTGCAGGCATTTCTTTTTGTTGTTGTGTATTTTTTTTGCTGGACATGATAATTTTTATTTATTTATTTATTTGACAAGGTCTCA
>NW_012118177.1:1229328-1239777 GCF_000951035.1 Colobus angolensis palliatus | reverse complement strand
AGTAGAGACGGGGTTTCGCCATGTTAGCCAGGATGGTCTCGATCTCCTGACCTTGTGATCTGCCCGCCTCAGCCTCTCAAAGTGCTGGGATTACAGGCGTGAGCCACCGTGCCCGGCCTTTTGCAGGCATTTGTTGGGCAGCAACTGTGGACAAAGTACTGTACAGCGCTGTTTCCAGATTACAGAAATGAATAAAATATGACCCTTACCTCTAAGAAGCTTTACAAACAGACTTGTCCGAGCACTAACTTTAACAGCAGTCAGAGAGAAAGAAGTCCCCTCCTCTCCTCCCTGAAGGACCAAATCATCCTTTTCTGAGCCTGCCACTTTGATCCCCAGCACAGTGGGCTTCTTGCAGCCCAGTGGAAGATTTGACTAGCTGGGCTTCTTTTTCATCTCCAAGCAACCTGGCCCACTCCTGGGTATTAGCATTTCTTTCAGGGTATTTTCTCTTTTCTATCTCCTATGTCTGCTCCAATGTTTCCCTCTCGAAGCTAGTGTGACCTACTCTCATTGTTCATATTTCCTCCTTGGCCTTGTCAGCCACCCCCCAATTCAATGCCAACTGGTGGCAGGTGGGTGTTTCACTTTTGTAAGCACGCCAGAGAGCTTTCAAAGGCCACCACAAAGTCTATCACAGATATAGAGACTGCCCATGCTGGCCTCACCACCTCTCAGGAGTTGGCCCTTCTATTGGGGCACAGACTCCCAATCTTTTTTTTTTTTTTTTTGAGACAGAGTCATGCTCTGTCACCCAGGCTGGAGTGCAATGGCGGGATCTCGGCTCACTGCAGCCTCCGCCTCCTGGGTTCAAGTGATTCTCCTGCCTCAGCCTCCCGAGTAGGTGAGACCCACAGGCACATGTCACCACACCCGGCTAATTTTTTGTATTTTTAGTAGAGACGGGGTTTCACGATGTTAGCCAGAATGGTCTCGATCTCCTGACAGACTCCCAACCTTACATTCTCTGAGTCTTCAGCAAGAATGCAGGCTGTCTGAGGGCAGAGGCTATATAACTCTTACAGTCTCTAGCATAGATTAGCCTCAGAGAGAATGCATTTTAAACACTTAAGGATTTGAATTGAAAATCTGGATTGACACTGACAGGTATCTCAGGAGGTGACTTTATTTATTTATGTATTTATTTGAGACAGGGTCTGGCTCTGTCGCCCAGGCTGGAGTGCAATGGCACAATCTCGGCTCACTGCAACCTCTGCCTCCCAGGTTCAAGCGATTCTCATGCATCAACCTCCTGAGTAGCTGGGACTACAGGCGCGTGCCACCATACCTGGCTAATTTTTGTATTTTTGTTTTAGTAGAGATGGGGTTTCACCAGGGGTGACGGGGTTGGCCAGGCTGATCTCGAACTCCTGACCTCAAGTGATCAGCCCCCTTCAGCCTCCCAAAGTGCTGGGATTACAGGCATGAGCAACCATGCCCTGCCAGGAGGTGACTATTAATGGCCTCTCCAAAGACTTCAACATAGGAGTCTTCTGAAAGAGCAGAGGACTTGTACATGTAAATCATGGTTTTATTAATATAAGTCTATCTTAAAATGAGTCCTGTTCTGGAAGATTCATCTCATAAAGTGAACCTGGCTTGTTTTACCTTAGATAGGATTTGGCTGAAACCTTTAGATGTGTCTCACTCTTCTAGGGTCCCCGCGAGTTGATTTCTTGTGAATGTAGATGTTATCGTACAAGGTCAGTATGACGGGGAGCTAGAATCATGTAGGAATTTAAAATATGGGAGGTTTCAGTCCTTCTTGACAGAAGGTGATTAGATGAAAACAGCAGGGCCAAGTGAGCTTTGTAGTTTGTTCTGGTGCTTAAGTTTTATGAACTGGGGAGTTCTCCCAGTTTAATTACTGACTTGGGGAACATTGGGTGATGCTGGAAGTACTTGCCTTTGTTTAAAAATGCTTAAGTGAAAGTATGATGAGAAAACGTGCCTTTTAAAAGCTAATAGACCCTTTAGTTCAACCCATTCATTTTATATGTAAGAAATTGACAGCCAGAGAGGGGAAGTGAATGCCCAAGGTCACACAGCTAGTTTTTGGAAGAGGTACAAGTCGAATCAAAGTCTTCTGGCTCATGGTGTAGGGCTTTCGCTTGCAACTTTGTTACAGAGCCAAGCTAATATGGGCTCAGGGCCACAGGAACTGCAAATCAAATAAAAGTCTCTTTCATTGTTCACAGGGAAAATCTGTCCAGTTTCTTCTTGGTTCCTTGAGTCTTTTCAGGTCCCTGGAGGCATTGTACATTCCTGCTGTGCCAGGTTAGGAAAGGGGCAGGGATGCTTGTCTTTGCTGCCTTGCTTTACTACCAATTCTGTCCTTGGTGACCAAGGCCATATAGGCTTTTTTGGCTATAAGTCAAACTAGGACGCAGGAATTGCATTTACTTCCAAGAAACTGCAAATGGCTTGCCCATACTGCAGATTTATTCTCAAATTTATATGAGTGAATCAGGGAGGGGCAGTTGGGATCCTTGGTTTATAAGGGAGCAGGCTGAGGGATTGAGTGATTAGGGCTCTAGAGAAGGCAGAGAGAACAGATGTTACCTCAGTGGCTTGGGCATTCCCCACTGTTATAATCACATAATTGAGAGAAGGGATTTCTGACAGCCACATTACCTAGGTAACACAGCATGCATATCAATTAAAAAAAATCATGGCCGGGCGTGGTGGCTCATGCCTGTAATCCCATCACTTTGGAAGGCTGAGACGGGCAGATCACCTGAAGTTAGGGGTTCGAGACAAGTCTGGCCAACATGGTGAAATCCCATCTCTACTAAAACTACAAAAGTTAGCTGTGCATGGTGGTGGACTCCTGTAATCCCAGCTACTTGGGAGGCTAAGACAGGAGAGTCGCTTGAACCCAGGAGGCGGAGGTTGCAATGAGCAGAGATCGTGCCATTGAGAGAAGGAACTGCACTCCAGCCTGGGTGAAAAGAGTGAAACTCCGTCTCAAAAAATTTTTTCTTTTAATACAAAAATTAGCTGGGTGTGGTGGTGCACACCTGTAGTCCCAGGTGCTTGGAAGACTGAGGCAGGAGAATCACTTGCACCTGGGAGGCGGAGGTTGCAGTGAGCTGAGATAGTGCCCTTGCACTCCAGCCCAGGCGACAGAGCGAGACTCCGTAATCCCAGCACTTTGGGAGGCCGAGACGGGCGGATCACAAGGTCAGGAGATCGAGACCATCCTGGCTAACACGGTGAAACCCCGTCTCTACTAAAATACAAAAAGTTAGCCGGGCGTGTTGGCGGGCGCCTGTAGTCCCAGCTACTCGGGAGGCTGAGACAGGAGAATGGCGTGAACCCGGGAGGTGGAGCTTGCAGTAAGCTGAGATCCGGCCACTGCACTCCAGCCTGGGCGACAGAGCGAGACTCCGTCTCAAAAAAAAAAAAAAAAAAAATCAGATTCATTGCATTCTGCATTGGATATGAGTATATCTGACATTGTAGGAAGACCTTATGCCCAGCACAAAGTGCTTTATTCAGTTAATCAGATGGCTGAAGTTCATTATATTGCCCTGGCAGAGAAAATGGGGAGATGCAGTTCAAAAGATACAAAGTAGTAAATATGTAGGCTGTAGTATGTAGGATGAAGTCTAGAGATCTGATGTACAACATGTAACATGTCTATGATACCAGTTTTTGCTTGGGGAGAGGAAGAGAAAAAGGTGGGTTTTTGTTGTTGTTGTTTTGTTTGTTTGTTTTTGTTTTTGAGACAGAATCTCACTTTATCACCCAGGCTGCAGTACAGTGGCGCCATCTCGGCTCACTGCAACCTCTGCTGCCCAGGTTCAAGCGATTCTCCTGCCTCAGCCTCCTGAGTAGCTGGGATTGCAGGCATGCTAATTTTTGTCTTTTTAGTAGAGACGGGGTTTTGCCATGTTGTCCAGGCTGCTCTCGAACTCCTGACCTCAGATGATCCATCAGCCTTGGCCTCCCAAAGTGCTGGGATTACAGGTGTGAGCTACTGTGCCTGGCATGTTTATTCTCTTTAAAACAAAAACAAAACAAAACAAAACAAAAAAACAAAACAAAAACCCTTTCCTATTAAGCCTAAATGTTGAGGAAAAATTACAAATTCAAGCTTCCTTTAATTACAGCTGCTTTTAGCAAGGAGGATGAGGATGGAGGAAGAGCAGGAAGATGTCAGAGAAACATGTGAGGGGTATTGGCCAAAGGCCAAGATGAGCTTTGTGTTCACCAGACTGTGTCCACTGAGGACAGGGATTCTCCATTGAGGAAGTGAGCTGGCTTCGCAATTTCGAAAAAAAGGCCCAGAGGAAAAGAAGTCTTGCATGTCTTTTTTGAGGGAAACTGACTGAAAACGGTTTTGCCTGAGAGCAATAGATATTTTGAGAGAACAGTCCCCCAAAGCTCTGCTGGCCAAGTTTCTAGTTCCAGGCCCTTGGTGCAAGCTTAATTAGTTTCTGTGGACCAGCTGCAAATGGGGCAGTTCGATTTGCACTTGTTAAGCTTGTACAGCTAAGACTCAGGATTTTTACAGCTGCGTTTTCAGCATCACCTCATTAATCCTCACAGCCATAGAGGGAGGCTGAAGACTCAGTCATCTTCATTTTAGAGGAGAGGCCCAAAGATGTAAAATGACGTATAGCCCATCATATGGCAAGTCAGTGGCTGGGCTGAAAAATAGAAGTGAGCCCTAATTCTAGGGTGAGCTGCTCAGCCTAGCCCACACAGCTTCCCTACTTTGCTTGCTCGTTGCAGATGCAGAAATCTCCGGCTGGTTCCCCTCAGTCTGGGCTTGGGGCTGACCTGCTGCTAAAGTGTATAATAGGCAACAGTTGGGGGGCAGGGGCAGGGAAGGGGAGGGAGCCTTTGATAATGCTGCCCCATCTCCTCTTGGTGTCCCTTTCTGACACCCTGTCACTCCAGGTCTTTCTCCTTTTTTCTTTTAGATACAGGATCTTGCTCTATCACCTAGGCTGGAGTGCAGTGGCAGTGTGACTTCCTGGGCTCGGAGGATCCTGCCACCTGAGTCTCTTGAGTAGCTAGGACAACAGGCATGTACTACCATGTCTGGCTAATTTTCTTTAAAGAGATGGGGTCTTGCTATGTTGCTCAGGTCTCCAACTCCTCAGCTCAAGTGATCCTCCCGTCTTACCTCCCAAAGTGTTGGGAAAACAGGCGTGAGCCACCCTACCTGACAATTCCAGGTCTCATATCCCTGAACAAGCACTTGACCCCCACCCTGTGCCCAGATCCATGGAAATAGATGGGTCCCAGCTATCCTCCCCTTGAGGCTTATGCAACCAGCTGGCTCATCTGATGGGCCTTAAGTGTGTCAATACTTCCATCCAAGCATGTCTATTAGTTGAAGAGAGTGAACTTGGATGCTAGGTAGATGGCTATGGGAATGTCACCGAAAGTATCAGACACAAGACTCAAGTGTCTTTGAAATGATATGTATCTTTAAAAGGCATTCGTGTTTACATTCCTCACATGATACTTTTAGATAAAAATATTTAATGTGGGCTGGGTGTGGTGGCTCACGTTGGTAATCCCAGCACTTTGGGAGGCCGAGGTGGGCAGATCACCTGAGGTCGGGAGTCCAAGACCAGCCTGACCAACATGGAGAAAGCCCGTCTCTACTGAAAATACAAAATTAGCTGGGCGTGGTGATGCATGCCTGTAATCTCAGCTACTCGGGAGGCTGAGGCAGGAGAATTGCTTGAACCTGGGAGGCGGAGGTTGCAGTGAGCCGAGATCACACCATTGCACTCCAGCCTGGGCAACAAGAGTGAAACTCTGTCTCAAAATAAATAAATAATAATAATGTGTCGTCAGAATGATATTTTCCTCCAAAATCTTGGAGAAAAATTCAAATGTGTCAGGATTATGGGCCACATTGTAATTGTGGCTTTTTGTATCAGCCAGAACATTGCCGCATACTCTGGGGGGCTCAGACCCCAGGTGGAGGAGCACAGGGAGTCCCATAACAATGGGCAGATGGTAGAGGATGAGGGTACCACCTGGGAGCCACATGCATATTTTGAAGGCTGCTTTTTGGACATAACACTCAACCCACAAATTTCCATGCACATATACTCTTTCATCCCTGGCTCCCTCAAAGAGGCATGTGATGCAAGGGCAGAGCAGCGAAGATAGGTTAGGGGACAGGTGGACTTGCACTCACACTCCAAAGTTACTGGCCACCTGTTACACAGAGGCTGCCCGGACCCTGAGCAGCAATTACAGGTCATCTTCTGATGAGTGTGGCTGCATCCATGCCTCTGTTTCCGGGAGAAGTGATTGGCAGGTAAGGTTGAATCCGGGCATGGTGGCTCATTCCTATAATCCCAGCATTTTGGGAGGCTGAGGCGGGCAGATCACTTGAGCCCAGGAGTTTGAGACCAGCCTAGGCAACATGGCAAAACCCTGTCTCTACAAAAAAATAAATAAATAAAAATAAAAATCAGCTGGATGTGGTAGTGGGCACCTGTAGTCCCAGCTACTTGGGAGGCTGAGGTGGGAGGATCACCCGAGCTCAGGAGGTCCAGGCTGCAGTGAGCTGTGATTATGCCACTGCACTGCAGCCTGGGTGACAGAGTGAGAACCTGTTTAACAATAACAACAAAAACCCCACAAAGGTGGGTTCCTCCCTGCACTTCCAGATGCTGCAGAGAATGATCCTGGGTCCACAGAAAGGTGGGGTCAGGCTAAGTACTGTAGGGTAGTAGTTGAAAGCATGATGGGCTGGGTTTGAAAACTGATAGGCTTACCACTTACCAGCTGTGTGACCTTGGGCTAGTGACTTGTCTAGGCTTCAATTCCTCCTCTGATAAATGGAAATGATATTAGTACCTCTCTCAAAGGATTATTGTGAAGATTAAATGAGATCATGTGTGTAAAGTACTTAGCAGGGTATCTGGCATATGGCAAGTGTTCATACACAGTTGTTTTCACCTATTTAAGGGCAAAGTTCAATTTTTCTGTGTTGTGGAAGACTCCCAACAAAGTACAGTTGCATACTCCTTTTAGCCAAAACCTTGAAAATGAGAATGAGGAATCAATACCCAGAGGGAAAGACATCACAGACAGGAGAGCAGGAAAAGCTAAACCTGAGCTCATTGCTAAGTGGTAGGTAACCTACCTCATTCCTAAGTGCAGGTAAACCTGCAGCTGAAAACATCACATGGACACCAGAACATGTCCCTGTTGTGCTGGGGTGTGGCATCAACCAATGACTTGGTGCGTGGATGTGTGGGCCTTTGTGGGAGTCACTAGAAACGCTCATGTGAAACAAGCAGTTCTGTACCTGCAAGAAGGCAGTCTTCATCATTTCCGCTTTACAGTGGCTTCCAGCCGGTAAGGACATTGAACCCAAGAAACCCGCCTGGTGTCCAGGACATTTCTCCAGGGACTAGGACTGAATCCTCAGAGGTCATTTCCTCCGACTAGGTGGAGGACTTCCTCCTCACTCCAGATGTACACCCACAGTCTGGCTTCCAGGCTGCAGGATGAGGAATGGGATGTGGCTATTACCCTGGAACTGGATGTGGTTATTACCCTCATCCTACTGGCTGTTTGCAGGAATTTGATCCTGAGACATAAATGTATGCCCCCTCCCAATGCTGGCAGTTGAGCCTCCCCTGCCTCTTTGGCAGCAAAAATTCTGGCTGAGGCATGTTCTTTCAATTCATTGCCCATGAAATTACCTATTATCCACAGTGCCTTCACAACAGCTTGAAAAAAAATGTGATTGTGCCAGCACCCACTGGTATTTTGGGCCCATGCCAACAGTATGAACCCGTTTTCCTTTAAGTGGCTGAAGTCAGAAAGGCAAGAGTCAGGCTCTGGGACACTTGGATGGAGTGACTGGAGAGCATCAGCTTGAGGTTCAGGTTGAGGCCAAAGATGGCAAGGAAGATGTTGGTGGGAAATGGTCTTTCCCTGCACTCCTAGATACTGCAGAGAATGACCCTGGGTCTGAGGTGACTGTCAGTCACCTCAGGAGAGTTTCAGGAGCTTTTGGAAAGTAGTTGGTGAAACTCAGCTGAGTTGGTGGGGCATGGGATGATGGCCCCAACTCCTCATCTTTTGATAGGAGGATGCCAGACTGTCTAGCCATATCCAACTACACTGCCCCAAATCAACCACTCCCAGAGGAGACAGAGCCCTTTTCACTCACACACAAGTCTGGGATGGCTCTCTCATGACAGTCGTCTCATTCAACACTCATTCATTCTACAAATATGTGAATACCTACTATGTGCCAGGTACTGTGTGGGTGGGTACCCAGGGTGTAAAACTAAATAAGAATGTTTTCTGACCTTAAGGAGCTACCAGTGTAGTTAGCGCAGGGCCTTAGGGCTCCCAAGTTTTTGGATTGTCCAGTTGGGTCATTTTGAGTGGCATTGACTCGCACTGAATCCCAACCTTAGTGTTGTGGGACAGTATGCCTGGCAGGCAGCACCCGGAAGAGCTCTGCCTCTAGTCCAAGGGCTGCTGCCGGTGGTTCCCTCCCATGTTTAAAGAGGAGCTTTGGCTTGGTGTTGGGGAACATGCAGAGAAGCCCAGCCTGACTATGCTGCCCCTGGCTCCTCTTCAATGCTTTGCTTCCAAACCTCTTTAGCCATAACCTTTGCAGACATGGAAAAAAGGAGTGTGTAGGCCAAGTGTGGTGGCTCACGCCTGTAATCCCAACAGTTTGGGAGAACAAGGCGGGTGGATCACCTGAGGTCAGGAGTTCGAGACCAGCCTGACCAACATGGTGAAACGCCATCTTTGAAAAAAAAAAAATAGCTGGGTGTAGTGGCGGGCACCTGTAATCCCAGCTACTTGGGAGGCTGAAGCAGTAGAATCACTTGAACCCAGGAGGTGGAGGTTACAGTGAGCTGAGATGACACCATTGGACTCCAGCCTGGGTAACAGAGCGAGACGCTCTGTCTCAAAAAAAAAAAGTCTGTTATCAGTCTTTGGAAGTGACTAAGTAGGATCACTGTACACGATTGTGTAGCTTGTATACCTAGCCAATGAAGCAAGTGGGGCTGGACAGGGCTGAAATTACCAAGCCATGTGCCCATCACACAGAGGGTGTCATGATGGGGGCATGGGCAGCAGGAAGAACCTTTTTCTAATTTGGACAAAGATGCCTCATAGGCTAGTGAAGACCTGTAAGTACCGGAAGAAAATTAGGAAACAGGAGAAACAAAGTAATTTCTCACCCTTGGGTAACTCTGAAGAGCCCAAAGGGTTAGCTCTGATTAGGGTCCTAATGCTTCCATACTATGGAAACAATCCCTCCTTCCCACCCCACTACATGGCCAGCGGCTGTTGCAAGGGATTCCATAGACTAAACTGCAAGGCAGTCAGGCTGCACTCTGAGAGCAAGAAGGCACAGTTTAGAGGGAGAGGCCCCATTTCCCAACCCCAGTCTGAGGAGTGGCCTAAAATCCTAATTTCCAGGCCATCTGATACACTAGGCACAGAGCACACTGTGTTTTTCCACATGCCCCCCCCCCCCCACACCACCTACAACCCTTCAGCTCTGAGGTCACAGCTATGGTGGCCAGGTGAGCCAGAAGCCCCGTGGTCAAGAGAAAGAGGTAGACAATTTCCAACTCCCATGAGAAACAGGAGGCTTCAAAGAGGAACAAACGGGATCCCCTGCATGTTGCGGAGGTGGGAGGAACAGGGTCCTTAGCTGTCATCACCCACCAGTGCCCAGTACATAAGAGCAAGGGCCCAGGAGGAGCACACAAAGGGCCACCACCAACCAACAATTCAAGGACACAAGGACACCCACAAAGAGGCACCGCAAAGACTTATTGGGATAGTAAGATGAATAGATTTAATCATTCTTGTTTGAAAAACAAGACATAAATTAGTATATATATAATTTATATATTTTATGTAGTATATATACTATATACAGACATTAGAAAATGTTTCCTCTCCATGAGGCTGAGGGAGAGGTGAAGGATGGCAGTGGAATGACACAGGCAGGGGCTGAGTGGCGAAGTTGGGAGAAAAAGAAGACCATGTCAGCACTCCAGCTTGCAGTGGCTGAGGGGAAAAGGATTCCCCACTGGCTGCATCTCTGGCCCATTCAACAACTTGGTCCTGGGGGAGGAGAAGCAAGGAAGGGAGGGGCTGGATTCTGCAGAAGAAACTCCCCTCCTCCTTGCTGGGAGAACTCACCACTCAGGAAGACTTTATTGTACTAGAGGCTACCAAGGATGGGCAGGGGTTAAGCACAGTGTACATCTTTATAAAACTCACATCAGAATGAAAGATTTCACATGGACCTCTGACACAGTGATGAAACAGAGGCAGACACAGGGCACAAGGGTGTGGGAAATGGGGAGATATGGAGACGTGAACAAGAAGCAATCTATACAGAAGAAACATTGGCTTTCTTTGTTCCCTACAGTGGGACAGTTGGTAGGGACTCCGTGTCTTCACTCCCAGGAA
>NW_012118177.1:1220269-1228963 GCF_000951035.1 Colobus angolensis palliatus | reverse complement strand
CCCCCTCCCCGATCCACAGCTAAGTCAAACTCCAAAGGACAGTCTGTCTGGTAGAGATGTTGACAGAGGAGCCTCACGCCTGCAGCAACAGCCCCTGCGCTGGGCTGGGCGGGCTCCTAGGCCTGCACTGGGTCTCCCCAGGCAGACGTTTTCACCAGGTACCTTACCCAAAATGAGTGGGGTGATCCCAGATGCTTGCTCCCTAGTGGACTGAGCTGCCCTGCCCATCAGTGAGAGGCAGGACACTTTGGGGATGGCTGGTGTGGAGCTACTGGACCTGGAGGTGAGGGCTCCCCAGGCTGGCAGCCTGTTGGGCAGCTGCAAAGAGCCTAGTGTGGCTGTTTTCTGCAGACATCTCACCCAGGCACAGGCCCTCAGGGTGGCACCTGCCAAGTGAGTGTGAGCCCAAGGTGGTTGGGCACATCTGGACTGAGCGCACTCTCCCCTCGGCACGGCAATGTGGCCTGCTGCTACTGCCATTGCTCCCAGCAGGGGAGCCAATGCCATGAGGAGCTCAAGGCCTGAGGGTCCGCTTCCTTCAGGCCCTGGCTCCCCCAGCGCCCAACACGGATTGAGCAGGAAGTGAGCCTGATGTCACCTCTCAGCCCGAGAGAAGAGATAAAATACAGCCCTGCTGTGAGCAGAGTGACGAGGGGCCTTTATCCTCACAGTGAGGCCCAGAGGCCAGGGAAGGGGTGAGGACACCCAGGGCGGCAGCTAAGTCTGCAGCCCTTAAGAGAGAGCCTTAATCGAGAGAGTTTCCACTCCCTGGAGACTGATGGGCTCTTGGACCCTGACTGGCCCAGCAGATACACACACACTCACCACAAGATGCAAGGACCACAAAGCTCAAACTTGGGGCCATGGTTGGGGAAGGGGGACAGGTGTGGGCAGATGCCCTACTTAATAAGGGTTTTTAAGGAGTGGGTGAATGTGCTCATAACAGTCGCCGAAGTTGGGGAGCCTGGTGGGTGCTCTGTGGCTGCCCCTGCAGCTGCTGCCACCTGCTGCTGCTGCTGCTGCTGTTGTTGCTGCTGCTGCTGTTGTTGTTGCTGTTGTTGCTGCTGCTGCTGCTGCTGGTTAAGGTTACGGGCTGTGGACTCCTCAGCTGCACGCAGCAGGAAGGTGTAGTTCCTCACCACCTCTTCTACCTTGGCCAGCAGCTCTTGGCGCTGGGCCTCGGAGCGCACAATGAACACCAGCCGCACGAAGGTCTCAATGAGGCTGCTCAGCACCTGGAAGCTGCCCGTGATTGCTGCCAGCATGTGAGTCGGGCTCTTGTCCACATTGGCCACACGGCGGCAGGAGGCCCGGAGCTCCTTGAACTTGAGAGCTAGCTCGAGCTTATACTCGGAGATCTGAGAGACATAGGGCTTGGGGGCACGGGCCTCGGGGCTGGCCACACACTGCCGCAGGACTGTCAGCAGTTCATTGGTGTCCAGCCGGGCAGCCAGAAAGCCATCAGGGAGGCCATAGGCATGGGCCCGCAGGGCATTGATCTTGGCCAGGCTCCCCTCGAAGGTGGACACACGGAGGTCAATCTCCTGAGTGCGGGAGGCCTCAGGGCTGCTGCTGCTGCAGGTAGCAGCATCCAGCACCTGCAGGGTCCTGCTCACCACAGGCACCACCTGCTCGTCCAGCTTCATGCCAGGCAGAATCTTCATGGGGATAGAGTAAGAGAGCTCATCCTTGCCATCACTGGCATCATCTGCCATGTCACACTTGCGGTAGTAGAAGCAGTAGCGGATGGAGCAGCACTTGCTGCTCTCACTGTCCTCGTCTAGCTCGGCAGGCTTCCGGTACACCTCCGCGGGCAGTGAGAACACGGCCATCTGTCTGGGGCCTTTGGTCTCTGGGGCAACCTGGACGTAGGAGGGGTCTCCCAGCGTCGGTGACTCCAGAGGCCTGCTTTTGGGACCCAAGGCTATGGGGAGGCTTGCTTCTAACTCCTTGGCCTCCCTGGGCAGCATGCCCAGGGGCGGATGTGGGTAGACATCCGAGGTCAGCGAGGCCCTGTCACCCTGGTCCAGTTCACTGATACTGTAGCGGCGCATCAGTTTCCTGTAGTTGGGAGCTCCCAGACACTCGCCCCCTGAGGCACACGTGGTCAGGCACGAAACACCACTCTCAGGGTCCGATCGGCACTCTCGGGATTCCAGGCTGGTAGAACGAATGCGCCGGATATTGATGGGGCTGCTGAGGCTCACGCCTGGGCCAGCCTCTGGCTGCCTCTGGCTAGGGAGGACCCTGTCCCTTTCCCTCCCCCGGAGGCTGGGCACTGGTGTCTGGGTGGCTTGCGGCCGGCCCCCCCGGCAGATGCGCTTGCAGTCGCAGCTGCGCCTCTGCTCGCGGGACATGCCAGGACCCTGCTGCACGGGGCTGCTGCGGAGCTGGCAGCTGCAGCGGCCAGGTGCTGGAGGTTGCAGGTACTCGGTGCCTGGCAGCTCCCCCTGGCTTGGTGGCTTTAGAAGTTCCTCAAGAAACTCCAGCTCATACTGCTTTACCTTCTGCAGTTGGGCCTGCCGCTCATCTGTCTCCTTCTTCTGGCGGGTTGGGAAGGTGGCAGAGAATAAATTGCGTAGCCGGAAAGGACCTCGGGATGACTTGGGTTTTGCAGGGCCTTCAGAGGTCGAGTGGGCTCCATTGAGAGTTGTTTCAAGCTTCCTAGAGGGCATGGTGCTCACCTGCCGGCTGGCAGCCTGAGACCTCAGTGGGCTCTGGCCTCGAGGCTGGCAACTGGGGCTCTGGCCTTGAGACTGGCTGCTGGGGCTGTGGCCATGGGGCTGGCAGCTGGGGCTGTGGCTTCTTGACTGGCAGCTGGGGCTCTGCAGAGCCATGGGGTAGGTAGCTCGGGGAACCAGGCTGGTCTCTTCAAGCTTGCTTCTTTTGGGTGTGCTCTCCAGCTGCGCCTTCTCTCCTTGGCTGGGGATGGTGCCCTGCTTCTGCAGGGTGGGCTTACCACCCTCTGGCCCACCTTTGCCTGCCACCTCCCCTGTAGCTTGCTTGCCCACTGACTCTCGGCTTGTTCGCAGAAGATAGCTTTTGGGAGGGAAATTTTGAACAGGCAGCCTGTCCTCCTGTTGGGAGAGGTGCAGGCTGTCAGCCCAGCTGCCTGTGGGTGCTCTGGGGCTGGAAGAGACCTCTGCGCCCAGCTGATGCTGAGAATTCCGTGAGGTCTCTGGAGCACTGGGGCTAATTTTGAACTTCAGATTCGTATTTGCACTGCTGCTCATCATGCTAACCTCTGGCCTCCCCATGCTGGCCTCCAGCCTTCTCTCACCCCTGCTGGGGGGGTTCCCCAAAGCCCCACCAGGAGTGACTAGACTCTTACTGTGAACCACTTGCTGTAGGGCAGCTGAGATGATGGCTGGGGTCACACTGCCCTTTGGGTCCAGGATAAGCTTGGGGCTCAACCTGACCTCCTTGGGCAGGTTGTCCCTCAGCTCAGAGACCTGCTCTTCACTGAGGGATGACGTGGCTGCCCTCAGTGACATTTCTAGGCCTGCCCTAGTGTGGCCAGGCCCTTTGTCCTCAGGAACTGGGGACAGCAGGCTCAGATTCTTCTGTTCACTAAGCTGTGGGGACAGTGCTGGGTGCACTGCCAAGGAGTATGTTCGTTCTCCCTGTACCTGGCCCTCTGACTGGGGCAGCTTCCTCCGAGCGCCAGCGGGGCCACTACTCTGGCCTGTGGCAATGGGTTGGAGAGATGGGTTGGGATCCGGGCGCCCGAGAGAGTAAGGGGCCGTAAGAACAGCCTGGGCTGCACAGCTCTGGATCCGGAAGGGCAGGTCCTTGCGGGCAAGGAGGCTGTCCTTGTTGAGGTGCTGGGCCAGGAAGTAGGTGGTGTTCTGGTGCTGCTTCATGGCCGACATCATCTCTGACATGTCTGTGAGCTCTGAAGAGTTGGTTTCATGACCCGAGTCCAGCGATGATTCAGGAGTGATTGTGGCCAGCACAATCAGACCTGGAGGAACAGGGATAGGGCTTGTTACGCTTACTGAAATCAAGTTCTTTTCCAGCTCTACACGGTTGTCCCTCGGTATTCATGGGCGATTGGCTCTAGGACTCCTGAAGACTCCAAAACTTGCAGATACTCAAGTCCCTGATATGAAATGGCATAGTATTTGCATGTAACCTATGTACATCTTTCCATGTATTTTTATTTTATTTTATTTTATTTTTTGAGACGGAGTCTCGCTCTGTCGCCCAGGCTGGAGTGTAGTGGCCGGATCTCAGCTCACTGCAAGCTCTGCCTCCCAGGTTCATGCCATTCTCCTGGCTCAGCCTCCCGAGTAGCTGGGACTACAGGCGCCCGCCACCTCGCCCGGCTAGTTTTTTGTATTTTTTAGTAGAGACGGGGTTTCACCGTGTTCGCCAGGATGGTCTCGATCTCCTGACCTCGTGATCCGCCCGTCTCGGCCTCCCAAAGTGCTGGGATTACAGGCTTGAGCCACCACGCCCGGCCCTCTTTCCATGTATTTTAAAGCCTCTCTAGATTACTTATAATACCTAACACAATGTAAATGCTATGTAAGTAGTTGTTATACTGTGCTGTTTAGGGAATAATGACAAGAAAAATCTGTACATGTTCAGTATAGACATATTTCTTTTTATCAAATATTTTTGATCTGCAGTTGGTTGAATCAGTGGATGCAGAACCCTCAGATACAGAGGGCTGACTGTATAGGAAGTGCATAGAAGCCAAGGTTAGCCAGCAGTATTTCCAGCTGGAGAAAAACAGTCAGGCCTGGTGAGAATGCAGGGCTGAGGGTGGGAAGAGTGGAGGGGAGGGGACAAAGAGGGGCAAGCTATAAGAAGGGGATGAAAGGCTGGAATCCAAAACAGAAACAAAAGAGGTGGAGCAAGGATCTGGGCAGTTTGATGGCAAATTACCATGCAAATCACATGCAAAACAGCATGCTAATCACAACTATTTTTAGATTCAACAGCTAGGAAATTTTTGTTAATTGTCCTAAAGAGGGGCTGGCAAAGAGAGGTCTCTATCCCTCCTCATCTGGCCAAGCCTGCCTACAGTCATTGCAGCTGAGGCCATTTAGCTGAGCTTGTCCTCTCTCCAGCAGCCACATGGGACTTGAGCCTGGGAGCAGTTAGCACTCTCTCCAGACTCTAAGCAAAGAGAAATGCCAGCCCTGGGGGCCAAATACATGGGGGCTGCCCAATGTCAAGGGTGTCCTCACATACGGAAAAGGCAGGCTTTCTCTGACCCCAATACCTTCACCCTCCCTTTCTACACTTTTCCCTGCCTCACATGCTTTCTCGTAGTCCCTATTCCTCCCTATTCCTTTTCTGTTGCTGTGTTATTTACCTCTTCTCTCTCTCTCTCTCTCTTTTTTTTTTGAGTCTCACTCTGTCGCCCAGGCTGGAGTGCAATGGTGCAATCTCAGCTCACTGCAACCTCCGCCTCTCAGGTTCAAGTGATTCTCCTGCCTCAGCCTCCTGAGTAGCTGAGACTACAGGTGTGCACCAGCCTACCCAGTTAATTTTTGTATTTTTAGTAGAGACGGGGTTTCACCATGTTGGCCAGGCTGATCTTGAATTCCTGACCTCAAGTGATCTGCCCACCTCGGCTTCCAAAAATGCTGGGATTACAGACGTGAGCCACCACGCCCAACTCTCTTCTCTTTTTTTAAGGTGTATGTGTATGGAGGGACATATATGTGACTATGGGTACGTGTGTGATGTGTGTTTGTCTACAAGATGGACATACGTATGTCTATAACAGGGAACAGCAGGCATGTTGTACGGTTCTCCTATGAACTAATACTTAGTAACAATAGCTACCACTTACTGAGGCCTTACTGTGTGCTAGGCAGTGCTTACATGCTTTGCATGAATTATCTCATTCAATCCTTATGACAACCCCATGTGATAGAACTACTTTTATAAAACCCATTTAAGGTTACAGAATGAGGGTCAGAGAAAGTAAGTGCCTTGCCAAAGGTTACACTGACAATGACTGAAGAAACCAGGATTTGGGTGCATCTGATTCGGAGCCCACGTTCTTAGGCAGGATAAAGACCTCAGCCATGAGCAGTGATGGACTTTGGCTCCCCTGGTCCCAGGTCACTAGGTAATGAGTTGGTCGTTTTGCTTTTCTTTCAATCATGTGCATGCTGGATGTTCTGTTCTTCGCCTGTCTTCTACATCTCTCACAGTTTTTCTCTGATCCTCCATCCTGGCCTGCATCCATAGCTGTCATGACCTCAATCCCTGGGATCTATCTGTAAGGCATTTCCAAAGAGATGCAATGACGAGCGCCAGAACTCTAGCTAGAGCTGAGCAGCTGCTCCCTGCTGCAACATCGTTGCTCCTCTGACCCTATCTAAACAACCTTTGGTCCATCCACTGCCTTGACATACCTCAGTGACTCTAGCATCTATTTGGAAAGACACAATGTTACCCACTGGCCCTTTCTGGACAGGAGAAGTGGGAGGAAGGAGGGAGAAGGAATAGGTCATTACCTGCAGTCTGTGGGGGTGGTGGGTGTGGTCCATCCTCGGATGCAGCCAGGGCTTCCAGAGCCTGCAGAGTGGACACCAGAGCATCATCTAGCTCCTGGGCATGATCTCGAACTGTCCGGGTCTGCACACTGTCAATCAATGTCACTGGAATCTCATCGTACAGAAGCCCACGCAGGTGGCGTCCTTGTTCCTGGCTCTGGACAGCCCGGCGCTTGGGGTCATCCTCATCAGAGCTGTTGTCTCGGAAACCAGGGGGTGGGGCAGCAATGGCTGGCAACAGAGAAGTTGTCTCATCTTCCTCTTCCTCCTCCTCCTCACTCCCAGGTGGTGGGAGGGACATCAAATCTACTATATTGTCCCGAGACGAGCCAGGCTTCCCACCTTTGCGAGGGCCCAGCTGCTCCTGGAGCTTGGCTTTGCAAGAGTCACAGTAGAAATTCAGGGCTTCAGCCCCAAGGGAATTGTCCAAGGTGTAGGACCGGGCCCTGCTGGCACAAGGCTCATGGTCTAGGCTAGCTGCATCAAAGTCATCAGGGACTACCTCATAACCTTGGCCGGAACTTTTGGATGTGGGGTCAGACTTGGTTCGGGGCCTGGTCTCCTCAAAGAAGATTAGGTTCTCGTTGACATCTGTCCGACTTTGCTGCTCCTTTCTTTGTTCCCGCATATGGAGGTAGCAGAAGCTGACAAGCTCAGAGTCGGCAGGCGGGGGCGTGCAGCGGCTCAATTTCCTGGGGCTGGTGTCCACGCTGCCCACATAACTACTCTCCTTTTTCCCCAGGTGGCCCCCAGTGACAGGGCGGTGGGCACTGTGCATGTAATCTAAACCCAGAAAGAGAATCAACAGATGAACCCTGGTGCCGAGGATTGTGACTGAGCTCCCTTGTCGTCTCTGGCCCATGTCTCTGCAGCACGACCGAGTGGCAGGTCCCAAGACAAAGCATTGCCTGGCTGCCAAAGATTAGGGGTAGGGAAGTTGATGAGCTATGTTACCGCTGACCCTGAAAGTAGAGTGAGTAGAGTCTAATAACCTGAGCTGCTAATAGCCCCATCACCTCTGAAATGGGAAAAGGCATGGGGTATGGTAGGGGTGGGAGTGAACACCTTGGTTTAGAGCCTGGTGTCTGGGCACAGCTGGACTCTTACATGGCTACCCTCTGTTTGAAAGTCAGCTGTAGACATATGTCCCACTTGGAACTGTTCCTGCCCCTGCCCCCACCTCTTTTCAGAGCTTTTCCAACCACCAGTGCTCTGTTGTTCTTGTTATCTTGAATCTCTTCTAGCAGAAGGAAATAAATCTGACAAGTTACTAATGCTTTAGTCAAAACCTGTTAAACAGGCTACATATAATGCCCAAGAGTTTGCATTTCAGAGACGCCTGTTGATGGAGGGATCCTAAAAGAATAATGCTCTATATTAGAATTCCAGGGTCTGAATGTATAAAGTATATGGCAGATATGCTGGGATGTGCATATGTGGGAGGAGGGTAGGGGAAGTATTCTTACAATTCTTCAAATTTTATTCTTTTCTGCATTCATGCAGGGTCAGCCCTACCTGCTACACATACATACATGTGGCAAATGCTCTCGTCAATCGCTCTTAATGACGGTAGGTGTGTGCATCTGAGAATTATCTATCGCAAATGCTTTATCTGTGAATACCTTCTCTCACTGTTTTTGGAGCTCTTCCCCATTTTATCTGTGAGAATACACTCGGACAGCAGACAGACGACAAACAAGCACTAACTTAGGCTAAGGTCCTAATATATGTGATCGTACTTAATCTTCATAACAACCCAATGAGGTAGTTATTATCATTATCTACATTTTACAGCTAAAGAAACTGACTCGCCTAAGGTTACATAGACCAAGTGGTAGACTGGATTTGAGCCTAGGTCTGAAGGACTTCAAAACCCATGTTTTTAGTCATTGCCCTTATAGCTCATCATGGTGATCAAGATGCTGGAAAACAAGACTTCGAAATGCCACTCAAACTCCAGTTTGCCTTTCACTAGAGATTACATCTATGACAAAAGTACAGCACTGGCACCTAACAACAAAACCCCCAAATACAGGAAGAAAAAACTGACAGAATTGAAGGGAAAAATATACAATTCAACAACAGTAGTAGGAGACTTCAATACTCCATTTTCTTCCTTTCTTTCTTTTTCTTTCTTTCTTTCTTTCTTTCTTTCTTTCTTTCTTTCTTTCTT
>NW_012118177.1:1211158-1219799 GCF_000951035.1 Colobus angolensis palliatus | reverse complement strand
TAGAGACGGGGTTTCACCATGTTGGCCAGGCTGGTCTCAAACTCCTGACCTCAAGTGATCCACCTGCCCTGGCCTCCCAAAATGCAGGGATTACAGGTGTGACCCACCGCACCCGGCCAATACTCCACTTTCAATAATGGATGAAACAGCTAAGCAGAATATCAACAAGGAAACAGAGGACCTGAGCAATACTATAAATCAAACTAGATCTAACTGAAATCTACAGAACCATCTACCTAACAACAGCGGAATATGCATTCTTCTTGAGTGCATATGGAACACTGTTGTGAATAAACCATATGTTATGATATAAAATAAGCCTTACTAGATTTAAAAGGAATAAAATCATACAAAATATATTTTCTGAGCACAGCATAATTAAATTAGAAATCAATAACAGACGGGAGTCTGGGAAATTCACAAGTAGAAATCAAACAAAATCCTTGTTTTTTTTTTGGATACAGGGTCTTGCTCTGTTGCCTAGGCTGGAGTGTAGTGGTTCAATCTTGGCTCACTGCAACCTCCACCTCCCAGGATCAAGTGATCCTCCCGCCTCAGCCTCCCAAGTAGCTGGGATTACAGGCACCTGCCACCACGCCCGACTAATTTTTCTATTTTTGATAGACATGGGGTTTCACCATGTTGGCCAGGCTGGTCTCAAAATCCTGGCCTCAAGTGATCTGCCTGCCTTGGCCTCCCAAAGTGCTGGGATTACAGGCATGAGCAACCATGCCCAGCCAAAACACTCTTAAATAACCAGGCGGTCAAGGAAAAAAAATCAGAAGAGAAATTAGCAAATACTTTGAGATGAATAAAAATGAAAATACAACATACCAAAATTTATGGGATCTAGCTAAAGCAGTTCTTTTTAAAAATTTTTTATTAATTTATTTTTTGAGATGGAGATTCGCTCTTATTGCCCAGGCTAGAGTGCAATGGCACGATCTTGGCTCACTGCAACCTCCGCCTTCTGGGTTCATGTGATTCTCCTGCCTCAGCCTCCCAAGTAGCTGGGATTATAGGCATGTGCCACCATGTCCAGCTAATTTTGTATTTTTAGTAGAGATGGGATTTCACCATGTTGGTCAGGCTGGTCTCGAAGTCGTGACCTCAAGCGATCTGCCTGCCTCAGCCTCTCAAAGTGCTGGGATTATAGGTGTGAGCCACCACGCCCGGCCTCAAAAGTTCTTAAAGGGGAAATCTGTAGCTGAAAGTGCCTACGTTAAAAAAGAGGAAAGATTTCATATGAATTACTATAAACTTCCACTTCTACCTTAAGAAACCAGAAAAACAAGAGCAAACTAAATAGAAAGAATGAATAAGACCTACTATTTGATAACACAATAGGGTGACTACAGTCAAAAATAACTTAATTGTACTTTTAAAAATAACTAAAAGAGCCAGAGTAATCAGACAAGAGAAATAAATAAAGGACATCCAAATCGGTAAAGAGGAAGTCAAATTGTCACTGTTCACGGATGATATGATCATATACCTAGAAAACCCTGAAGACTCATCCAAAAAGCTCCTAGATCTGATAGATGAATTTATTAAAGCTTCAGGATACAAAATCAATGTACACAAATCAGTAGCACTGCTATACACCAACAGTGACCATGCTGAGAATCAAATAAAGAACTTAACCCTTCTTACAATAGCTGCAAAAAAATAAAATACTTAGGAATACACCTAGCCAAGGAGGAGAAAGACCTCTACAAGGAAAACTATAAAACACTGCTGAAAGAAGTCACAGATGACACAAACAAATGAAAACACAGTCTATGCTCATGGGTGGGTGCAATCAATATTGTGAAAATGACCATACTGCTAAAAGCGATCTGCAAATTCAATGCAATTCCCATTGAAATACCATCATCATTCTTCACAGAACTATGAAAAAATCCTAAAATTTACATGGAACCAAAAAAGAGCCCGCATAGCCAAAGCAATCCTAAGCAAAAGAACAAATCTGGAGGCATCACGTTACCAGATTTCAAACTATACTACAAGGCATGGTACTGGTATAAAAATAGGTACATAGGCCAATGGAACAGAATAGAGAACCCAAAAATAAACCCAAATACTTACAACCAACTGATCTTTGACAAAGCAAACAAAAACATAAAGTGGGGAAAGGACACCCTTTTCAACAAATGGTGTTGGGATAATTGGCTAGCCCCATGTAGGAGAATGAAACTGGATCCTCATCTCTCACCTTATACAAAAATCAGCTCAAGAGGGATTAAGGACTTAAATCTAAGACCTGAAACCATAAAAATTCTAGAAGATAACATTGGAAAAACCCTTCTAGACATTGGCTTACACAAGGATTTCATGACCAAGAACCCAAAGGCAAATGCAATAAAAATAAAGATAAATAGTTGGGACTTAATTAAACTAAAGGACTTTTGCACAACAAAAGGTACAGTCAACAGAGTAAACAGACAACTCACAGGGTGGGAGAAAATCTTTGCAAACTATGCATCCAACAAAGGACTAATATCCAGAATCTACAAGAAGCTCAAACAAATCAGCAAGAAAAAAACAAACAATCCCATCAAAAAGTTGGCAAAGGACATAAATAGACAATTCTCAAAAGAAGGTATACAAATGGCCAACGAGCATATGGAAAAATGTGCAACATCATTAATTATCAGGGAAATGCAAATCAAAATTACAGTGCAAAATCACCTTACTCCTACAAGAATGGCCATAATGGCCAGGCGCGGTGGCTCATGCCTGTAATCCCAGCACTTTGGAAGGCCAAGGTGGGCGGATCACAAGGTCAGGAGTTCGAGACCAGCCTGACCAACATGGTGAAACTCCATCTCTACTAAAATACAAAAATTAGCTGGGCATGGTGGTGCATGCCTGTAATCCCAGCTACTCAGGAGGCTGAGCCAGGAGAATGGCTTGAACTCAGGAGGCAGAGGTTGCAGTGAGCTGAGATTGTGCCACTGCACTCTAGCCTGGGTGACAGAGCAAGATTCTGTCAAAAAAAAAAAAAAAAATAGGTGTTGGTGTGGACATGGTGAAAAGGAACACTTTTACACTGCTGGTGGGAATGTAAACTAGTACAACCACTATGGAAAACAGCATGGAGATTCCTTAAAAAACTGAAAGTAGATCTACTGTTTGATCCAAGAAGTCATTATATGAAAAAGACACTTGCACATGCATATTTATAGCAGCACAATTCACAACTGCAAAAATATGGAACCAGCCCAAATGCCCATCAGTCAACGAGTAGATAAAGAAAAATGTGGTACAGTCGGGCACAGTGGCTCATGTCTGTAATCCCAGCACTTTTGGAGGTGAGATTGCACCACTTCACTCCAGCCTGGGTGACCGAGCGAGATTCCATCTAAATAAATTAATAAATGAATATAAATTTTTTTTTAAAATGTGGTTGATGAGGTTGGACACATTCAGGGTGGTAAGGCTGTAGACTAAAATGTGGTAAATATATATAATGAAATACTACTCAGCCATAAAAAGGAATGAAATAATGGCATTTGCAGCCACCTAGGTGGAGTTGGAGACCATTATTCTAAGTGAGGTAACTCAGGAAAGGAAAACCAAACATCGTATTTTCTCACAAGTGGGAGCTAAGCTATGAGGATGCAAAGGCATAAAAATGATAGGGTGGACCTTGGGGACTTGGAGGGAAGGGTGGGAGGGGGTGAAGGATAAAAGATTACACACTGGGTACAGGGTATACTGCTCGGGTGATGGGTACACCAAAATCTAAGAAATCACCACTGAAGAACTTATCTGTGTAACCAAACACCACCTGTTCCCTAAAAAATATTGAAATAAAAATTAAATTAAATAACTAAAAGAGTATAATTGGATTGTTTGTAACACAAAGAAAGGATAAATGCTTGAGAGGATGGATACCCTATTCCCCATGATATGATTATTTCACATTGCATGCCTGTCTCAAAACATCTCATGTACCCCATAAATATATACAACTACTATGTACACATACAAATTAAAAACAAAACAAGAATAAAGGCAAAAACAAAAGAAGAGCAAACAACCCAAAGCAAGTGGAAGGAAATACATAGAGGATAGAAAACAATAGAGAAAATCAATGAAACTAAAAGTTGGTGCCTTGAACAGATTAATACAATTGACAAAACTTTAGCTGGAAAGATCAAACAAAAAAAGAGAATATTCAAATTACCAAAATCAGGAATGAAAGAAAGAATATCACTACTGACCATACAGATATGGAATTGATTATAAGGGAATATGAATAAGGGTATATCAACTGGATAACCTAAATGGTATGGACAAATTCTTAGAAATATACAACTTAGGCTGGGTGCAGTGGCTCACGCCTGTAATCCCAGCACTTTGGGAGGCCGAGGTAGGTGGACTGAACTTCTGATCACTTGAGATCAGAAGTTCAAGATCAGAAGTTCAAGACCAGCCCAACCAACATGGTGAAACCTTGTCTCTATTAAATACAAAAAATTAGCTGGGCATGGTGGCACATACTTCTAATCCCAGCTACTTGGGAGGCTGAAGCAGGAGAATAGTTTGAACCTGGGAGGTGGAGGTTGCAGTGAGCCAAGATTGCACCATTGCACTCCAGCCTGGGCAGGGCAACAAGAGCAAAACACCATAAAAAAGAAAGGAAGGAAGGAAGGAAGGAAGAGAGGAAGGAAGAAAGAAAGAAAGAATTTGCCAAAGCTGATTCAAGAAGATAGAAAATCTGAATAGACAGTAACAGGAAAAGAAATGGAGTTAGGAATTAAAACTCCTCCCTTATCCCCCAAAAAAGTCCAGGCCCAGGTGACTTCACTAGTGGATTCTACTAAATGCTGAAAAAAGCACTTATACCAACCTTTCACAAACCTTCCAAAAATCAAAAGAGGAGAGAACACTTCTTAACTCATTGTATGAGGACAGTACTACCTTCATACCATTACCAGACAAAGATGTCACAAGAAAACTACAGACCAATGTCTTTCATGAATACAGACAAAATCCCTCAACAAAATACCAGCAAACTGAATTCAGCAACATCTAAAAAGAATTATACACCACGACCCAGTGGTGTATAAATACTAACAAACTGAATCCAGCAACATATAAAAAGAATTATACACCAAGACCAAGTGGGATTTATTGCAGTAATGCAAGGTTGCTTTAACATCCAAAAATCAATGTAATACACCATGTTAATAGACCAGAGGATAAAAACTACATGATCATCTCAATAGATGCACAAAAACATAAATAAAAACATAAATCTAACACCGTTTCATGATAAAACACTCAATAAACTAGGAATAAAAGGGAGCTTCCTCAATATGATAAAGGTTTTCTATAAAAAACTCACAGCTAACGTCATACTTGATTCGAATGAAAGGATAAAAGCTTAGATCAGGAAGACCGGAATGTCTGTTCTCACCATTTCTCTTTCTTTCTTTCCTTCTTTCCTTCCTTCCTTCTTTCTTCCTTCCTTCCTTCCTTCCTTCCTTCCTTCCTTCCTTCCTTCCTTTCTTTCTTTTCTTTCCTTCTTTCTTCCTTTCTTTCCTTTCTTTCTTTTCTTTTTCTTTCTCTCTCTCTCTCTCTGTCTTTCTAAGTCTGGGGTCTGTCCAGATGTTTTCACCACTTCTATCCAACACTGTACTGACTGAAAGTTCTAGCTGGGACAATTATGAATTAAGATGAAATATAAGACATTCAGATTGGAAAGGAAAAAGTAAAACTATCTCCTGCAGGATACAAGCTCAATGTACAGAAAATCAATTTTTTTTTTTTTTTTTGAGATGGAGTCTTGCTGTGTTGCCAGGCTGGAGTGCAGTGGCGCGATCTCGGCTCACTGCAACCTCCCCCTCCTGGGTTCAAGAGATTCCCCTGCCTCAGCCTCCTGAGTAGCTGGGACTATAGGCATGCACCACCACATCCAGCTAATTTTTTGTAGTTTTAGTAGAGACAGGGTTTCACCATATTGGCCAGGCAAGTCTTGAACTCCTGACCTCAAGTGATCCGCCTGCCTTGGCCTCCCAAAGTGCTGGGATTACAGGCATGAGCCACCATGCCCAGCTAGCAATGAACAACCTGAAAATAAAATCAGGAAGCCCTTCTATTTACAATAACATAAAAAAGAACAAATAGTTATGAATATACTTATTTTTTATTATTTAAACCTTATTTTACTTAATAATTTGTCTTTTTAAAATTTGACTTTGTCTTTATTATTTAACTAGTTATAAATTTAAAAAGGAGGACAGGGCGGGGTCAAGATGGCTGACTAGAAACAGTAGCGATCAAGTTTCCCATAGAAAAGAACCATAATAAGCATATGAATCCTTTACTGGCAACGAACATATCCAGGTTCTCTCATCAGAACTGACTAGGAGGTTGGCATGATCCATGGAGAGGAAGGAAGAACAATGTGGTGAGGTGGCCCACCTGAGAGTCACACAAGGCAAGGGAGCCCCCATCCCCCAGCCGAGGGAGGGACCTCCTTGAGTGACATCTCCAGGAGCAGGAGTGAACCGGATGAGTAGGGCCTGATGTGAACCCCTAGCAAATAGCAGCAGCCCTACAGAAGAGGGACCTGACCATTGAAAGAAAAACAAACAGAAAGCAACAACAGCATCATCAACAACAAAAGCTCTCACAAAAACCCCATACAAGGGTCTTCGAGGTTTCAAAGATTGAAACTACACAAACACATGAGAAGAAGAAAAAAATCAATGAAAAAAATGCTGACAACTCAAAAGGCCAGAGTGCCTCTTCTCCAAATAATCGCAACATCTCTCCAGCAAAAGCACAGAACTGGATGGAGGATGGTAAGAACGAATTGACAGAAGTAGGCTTCGGAAGATAGGTAATACAAAACTATGCTGAGCTAAAGGATGATGTTCTAACCCAATGCAAAGAAGCTAAGAACCTTGATAAAAGGTTAGAGGAGCTACTAACCAGAATCAGTTTAAAGAGGAACATAAATGACCTGAGGGAGCTGAAAAGCACAGCACAAGAACTTCATGAAGCATACACAAGTATCAATAGCTGAATCGACCAAGCGGAAGAAAGGATATTAGAGTTTGAAGACCACCTTGCTGAAATAAGGTATGGAGACAAGACTAGAGAAAAAAGAATGAAAAGGAATGAACAAAGCCTCCAAGAAATATGGGGCTCTGTAAAAAGACCAAACCTACGATTGATTGGAGTACTGGAAGGAGACAGGGAGAATGGAAACAAGCCGAAAAACACACTTTCGGATATTATCCAGGAGAACTTTCGGATATTATCCAGGAGAACTTCCGCAACGTAGCAAGACAGACCAACATGTAAATTCAGGAAATACAGAGAACACCACTAAGATACTCCACGAGAAGATCAACTGCAAGGCTGGGTGCAGTGGCTCACGCCTGTAATCCCAGCACTTTAGGAGGCTGAGGCAGGCAGATCACCTATGGTTGGGAGTTTGAGACCAACTGGACCAACACGGAGAAACTCCATCTCTACTAAAAATACAAAATTAGCCTGGTGTAGTGGTGCATGCCTGTAATCCCAGCTACTCAGGAGGCTGAGGCAGGAGAAACGCTTGAACCTGGGAGACGGAGGTTGTGGTGAGCTGACATCGCGTCATTGCACTCCAGCCTGGGCAACAAGAGCGAAACTCCATCTCAAAAAGAGAAAAAAAGAAGAAGAAGAAGATCAACCACAAGACACATAACCATCAGATTCTCCGATTCTCCAAGGTCGAAATGAAGGAAAAAACGTTAAGGGCAGCCAGAAAGAAAGGCCAGGTCACTTACAAAGGAAAGCCAATCAGACTAACAGCAGACCTCTTAGCAGAAACTCTAAAAGCCGGAAGAGACTGGGGGTCAGCCTGGGTGAGGTGGCTCACGCCTGTAATCCCAGCACTTTGGGAGGCCGAGTGGGTGGATCACTTGAGGCCAGGGGTTCAAGACCAGCCTGGCCAACATGATGAAACCCTCTCTCTACTAAAAATACAAAAACTAGCCGAGTGTGGTGGCATGTGCCTGTACTCCCAGCTACTCTGGAGGTTGAGGCAGGAGAATCGCTTGAACCCTGGAGGCAGAGGTAGCAGTGAGCCAAGACTGAGCCACTGCACTCCAGCCTGGGCAATGGAATGAGACCATGTCTAAAAAAAATATTGAGGGCCAATATTCAACATTTTTAAAGAAAAGAATTTTCAGCCCAGAATTTCATAACCAGACAAACTAAGCTTCATAAGTGAAGGTGAAATAAAACACTTTCCAGACAAGCAAACGCTGAGGGATTTTGTCACCAACAGGCCTGCCTTACAAGAGCTCCTGAAAGAAGCACTAAATATGGAAAGGAAAAACCGGTACCAGCCACTGTAGAAACATACCAAAATACAAAGACCAATGACATTATGAAGAAACTGTGTCACCTAGTGTCCAACATAACCAGATAGCATCATGATGACAGGATCAAATTCACACATAAGAATACTAACCTTAAATACAAATGAGCTACATGCCCCACTTAAAAGACACAGACTGGCAAATTGGATAGAGTCAAGACCCATGGGTGTGCTGTATTCAGTAGACCCATCTCATGTGCAAAGACACACATAGGTTCAGAATAAAGGGAAAGAGGAAAATTTACCAAGCAAATG
>NW_012118177.1:1209858-1211108 GCF_000951035.1 Colobus angolensis palliatus | reverse complement strand
AAAAAAAAGCAGGAGTTGTAATCCTAGTCTCTGACAAAACAGACTTTAAAACAACAAAGATCAAAAAAGACAAAGAAGGGCATTACATAATGGTAAAGGGAACAATTCAACAAGAAGAGCTAACTATTCTAAATATATATGCACCCAAAACAGGAGCACCCAGATTCATAAAACAAGTTCTTAGAGACCTACGAAGAGACTTAGACTCCCACACAATATTAGTGGGAGACTTTAACACCCCATTGTCAATATTAGACAGATCAAAGAGACAGAAAATTCACAAGGATATCCAGGACTTGAACTCAGCTCTGGATCAAGTGGACCTAATAGACATCTATAGAACTCTCCACCCCAAATCAACAGAATATATATTCTTCTCAGTGCCACGTGGCATTTATTCTATAACTGACCACATAATTGGAAGTAAAACACTCCTCAGCAAAAGCAAAAGAACTGAAATCATACAGTCTCACAGATCACAGTGCAATCAAATTAGAACTAAGGATTAAGAAACTCACTCAAAACTGCACAATTACATGGAAATTGAATAACCTGCTCCTGAATGACTCCCGGGTAAATAATGAAATTAAGGCAGAAATCAAGAAGTTCTTTGAAACCAAGGAGAACAAAGAGACAATGTACCAGAATCTCTGGGACACAGCTAAAGCAATGTTAAGAGGGAAATTTATAGCATTAAATGCCTACATTTAGCTAGAAAGATCTAAAATCCACACCCTAACATCACAATTAAAAGAGCTAAAGAGGCAAGAGCAAACTAATCCAAAGGCTAGAAGAAGACAAGAAATAACTAAGATCAGAGCAGAATTGAAGGATATAGAAACACGAAAAACACTCCAAAAAAAAAAAAAAATCAATGAGTCCAGGATGTGGTTTTTTGAAAAAATTAACAAAATAGACCGCTAGCTAGACTAATAAAGAAGAAAACAGAGAAGAATCAAATGGACACAATAACAAATGACACAGTGGATATCACTACTGACCCCACAGAAATACAGACTACCATCAGAGAATACTATAAACACCTCTATGCAAATAAATTAGAAAATCTAGAAGAAATGGATAAATTCCTGGACACATATACCCTCCCAAGACTAGACCAGGAAGAAGTTGAATCCCTGAATAGACCAATAACAAGTTATGAAATTGAGGCAGTAATTAGTAGCCTACCAACCAAAAAAAAAAAGCCCAGGACCACATGGATTCACAGCCAAATTCTACCAGAGGTACAA
>NW_012118177.1:1205068-1209312 GCF_000951035.1 Colobus angolensis palliatus | reverse complement strand
ATGGATTCACAGCCAAATTCTACCAGAGGTACAAAGAGGAGCTGGTACCATTCTTTCTGAAACTATTCCAAAAAATTGAAAAGGAGGGACTCCTCCCTAACTCATTTTATGAAGCCAGCATCATCCTGATACTCAACTCAGGAAGAGACACAACAAAAAAACAAAACTTCAGGCTAATATCCCACATGAACTTCAATGAAAAAATCCTCAATAAAATACTGGCAAACCGAATCCAGCAGCACATCGAAAAAGTAATCCACCACAATCAAGTTGGCTTCATCTCTGGGATGCAAGGCTGGTTCAACATATGCAAATCAATAAATGTAATCCATCACATAAACAGAACCAAAGACAAAAAAAAAACACATGATTATCTCAACTGATGCAGGAAAGGCCTTCAATAAAATTCAACATCCCTTCATGTTAAAAAATCTCAACAAACTAGTTATTGATGGAACATATCTCAAAATAATAAGAGCTGTTTATGACAAACTCACAGCCAATATCATATCGAATGGGCAAAAGGTGGAAGCATTCCCTTTGAAAACCAGTACAAGACAAGGATGTCCTCTCTCACCACTCCTATTCGACTTAGTATTGGAAGTTCTGGCCAGGGCAATCAGGCAAGAGAAAGAAATAAAGGTATTCAAACAGGAAGAGAGGAAGTCAAATTGTCCCTGTTTGCAGATGACATAATTTTATATTTAGAAAACCCCATCATCTCAGCCCAAAAACTCCTTAAACCGATAAACAACTTCAGCAAAGTCTCAGGATACAAAATCAATGTGCAAAAATCACAAGCATTACTTTACACCAACAATAGACAAGCAGAGAGCCAAATCGTGAATGAATTCCCATTCACAGTCACTACTAAGAGAATAAAATACCTAGGAATACAGCTAACAAGGGATGTGAAGGGCCCTGTCAAGGAGAACTACAAACCACTGCTCAAGGAAATAAGAGAGGATACAAACAAATGCAAAAACATTCCATCCTCATGGACAGGAAGAATCAATATTGTGAAGATGGCCATACTGCTCAAACTAATTTATAGATTCAATGCTATTCCCATCAAACTACCTATTTTTTTTTTTTTTTTTTGAGATGGAGTCTCGCTCTGTCGCCCAGGCTGGAGTGCAGTGGCGCGATCTCAGCTCACTGCAAGCTCCGCCCCCTGGGTTCCCGCCATTCTCCTGCCTCAGCCTCCCAAGTAGCTGGGACCACAGGTGCCGCCATCTCGCCCGGCTAGTTTTTTTTTTGTATTTTTAGTAGAGATGGGGTTTCACTGTGTTAGCCAGGATGGTCTTGATCTCCTGACCTCGTGATCTGCCCGTCTCGGCCTCCCAAAGTGCTGGGATTACAGGCTTGAGCCACCGCGCCCGGCCCAAACTACCATTGATGTTCTTCACTGAATTAGAAAAAGCTACTTTAAATTTCATATGGAATCATCAAAGACCCTGTATAACCAAGACAATCCTAAGCAAAAAGAACAACGCTGGAGGCATCATGCTACCTGACCTCAAACTATACTACAGGGCTACAGTAACCAAAACAGCATGGTACTGGTACCAAAACAGACATATAGACCAGTGGAACAGAACAGAGACTTCAGAAATAACATCACACATCTACAACCATCTTATCTTCATTGAACCTAATAAAAACAAGCAATGGGGAAAGGATCTTCTATTCAATACATGGTGCTGGGAAAACTGGCTAGCCATATGCAGAAAACTGAAACTAGACCCCTTCCTTACACCTAATACAAAAATTAACTCAAGATGGACTAAATACTTAAATGTAAAACCCCAAATTATAAAAACTGTAGAAGAAAACCTAGGCAATACCATTTAGGACACAGGCATGGGCAAAGACTTCATGACAAAAATGCCAAAAGCAATTATGACAAAAGCCACAATCGACAAATGGGATCTAATTAAATAAAGAGCCTCTGCACAGCAAAATAAACTATCATCAGAGTGAACGGGCAACCTACAGAATGAGAGAAAATTTTTGCAATCTATCCATCTGACAAAGGTCTAATATCCAGAATTTACAAGGAACTTAAAGAAATTTACAAGAAAAAAAAAAAAACAATCCCATAAAAAAGTGGGCAAAAAATATGAGCAGTCACTTCTCAAAATAAGACATTTACACAGCCAACAAATGAAAAAACTGCTCAACAATCAAAAAAACAAAAAACAAAAAACAAAAAACAGGGCCAGGCATGGTGGCTCATGCCTGTAATTCCAGCACTGTGGGAGGCCAAAGCAGGCAGATCACCTGAGGTCAGGAGTTCGAGACCAGCCTGGCCAACATGGTGAAACCCCATCTCTACTAAAAATACAAAACTTAGCCAGGCATGGTGGCAGGCGCCTGTAGTTCCAGCTACTCGGGAGGCTGAGGCAGGAGAATTGCTTGAACTCAGGAGGTGGAGGTTGCAGTGAGCCGAGATCATGCCACTCTGCTCCAGCCTGGGCAACAGAGTGAGACTCTGTCTCAAAAAAAAAAAAGAAAAGAAAAAAATGCTCAGCATCATTGATCATTAGAGAAATGCAAATCAAAGCTGCAATAAGATACCATCTCATGCCAGTCAGAATGGCGATTATTAAAAAGTCAGGAAACAATAGATGCTAGTGAGGCTGTGGAGAAATAGGAACGTTTTTATACTGTTGGTGGAAATGTAAATTAGTTCAAACATTGTGGAAGACAATACGGTGATTCCTCAAGGATCTAGAACCAGAAATACTATTTGACTCAGCAATCCCATTACTGGGCATATACCCAAAGGAATGTAAATCATTCTACTATAAAGTCACATGCACACGTATGTTTATTGCAGCACTATTTACAATAGCAAAGTCATAGAACTAACCCAAATGCCCATCAATGATAAACTGGATAATGAAAATGTGGTACATATACACCATGGAATACTATGCATCCATAAAAAGAAATCAAATCATGTCCTTTGCAGGGACATGGATGAAGCTGGAAGCCATCATCTTTAGCAAACTAACAGAGGAACAGAAAACCAAACATCACAAGTTTTTACTCATAAATGGGAGTTGAACAATGAGAACATAGGTCACAGGGAGGGTAACAACACACATCAGGGCCTGTTGGGGGTGGGGGACGAGGGGAGGGAACTTAGAGGACAGGTGAATAGGAGCAGCAAACCACCATGGCACATGTATACCTATGTAAAAAACCTGCACGTTCTGCACATGTATCCCAGAACTTAAAGTAAAAAGAAAAAAAAGAAAAAGAAAAAGAAAAAAAAAAGAGAAAAAGAAAAAAAAGGAGAAAAAGAAAAAAAAAAACAAGAGGTGCAAAATTTGTACACTGAAAACTATACAACATTGATGAAGGAAATTAAAGGAGATTTAAATAATTGGAATATATTCTCCGCTCATGGATTGGAAGGCTCAATCAATGTTGTCATAATGATAGTACTTTCCAAATTGATCTATAGATTCAACATAGTCTCTATTAAAATCCCAGCTGACTTTATCAAAATTGACAGCTAATTCATGAATATAGAATCACAAGAGACCCAGAATAACCAAAACAGTCTTGAAAAAGAAGTACAAAGTAGGATGACTCACACTTTCTGATTTTGAAATTCACTACAAAGCCATAGTAATCAAGACTCTAAAGTGGTGGCGTAAGGATAGACGTATAGATCAAGGCAGTAGAATTGAGAGTTCGCAAATAATCCCTCACATTTATGGTGAAACAGCTCAATTTAAAAATGGACAGATGATTTGAATAGATATTTCACCAAAGAAGATATACAAGTGGCCAATAAGCCCATGAAAAGATGTTCAACATCATTAGCCATCAGGAAACTGTAAATCATAAGCATAATGACCTACCACTTCACACACAATATGACAGACATATTAATAAGTAAAAAGATCGCCAGATGCGGTGGCTCATGCCTATAATCCCAGCACTTTGGGAGATCAAGGCGGGTGGGTTACTTGAGGTCAGCAGTTTAAAGCCAGCCTGGCCAACATGGCAAAACTCCATCTCTACTAAAAATACAAAAAATTAGCCAGCTGTGGTGGCACATGCCTGTAGTCCCAGCTACTCAGAAGGCTAAGGAAGGAGAATTACTTGAACCCAGGAGGCAGAGGTCACAGTGAGCTGAGATGGTGCACATTCACTGCATTCTGGGTGATGGAGTGAGATTCTGTGTCCGAGAAAAAAAAAAAAAAAAAAAGATGGACAATACCATC
>NW_012118177.1:1203657-1204397 GCF_000951035.1 Colobus angolensis palliatus | reverse complement strand
AAGATGGACAATACCATCAAATGCTACAAAGTGGTCAAGTAAGATGAGGGTTGAAGACAATCCAGACATATTTGCAAGAATAAGGACTGAACATTAGTCATTAAGCGTATGCAAGTCAAAACCATGATGAGATACCATTTTACAACCACTAGGATAAAAAAAAAAAAAAAGATGGACAATAACAAGTGTTGATGAAGATATGGTTAAAATTTAACCCTCCAGTATTGCTGATGGGAGTGTAAAATGGTACAGTCACTTTAAAAAACAATTGGGCAGTTCCTCTAAAAGTTAAACATGGAGTTACCATTTGACCAGTAATTCCACTCCTAGGTATATACTGGAGAGAAAGGAAAACATATGTCCCCATAAAAACTGTCCCCATATAAACATGAATGTTTATAACAACATTATTGATAACAGTCAAAAGGTGGGAAAAAAACAAATGTCTATCGACTGATGAATGGATAAAGAAATGTGGTATATCCATACAATAGAATGTAATTCATCAATAAAGAGGAATGAAGTACTGGTGCATGCTGCAACATGAATGACCCACGAAAATATGCTAGGTAAAAAAAGCAAATGACAAAAGACCATATATTTTATTATTCCATTTACACAAAATGTCCAGCATAGGCAAACCTATAGACGAAAAGTAGACCAATGGTTGCTTAGGGCTGGGTGGTGATTAGGAGGGAAATAGGGAGCAACCGCTAATGGGTACAGATTTTGTTTTGGGA
>NW_012118177.1:1193080-1197572 GCF_000951035.1 Colobus angolensis palliatus | reverse complement strand
TTGCATTGGGAGTTATACCTGATATAAATGACGAATTGATGGGTGCTGACGAGTTGATGGGTGCAGCACACCAACATGGCACAAGTATACACATGTAACAAACCTGCACGTTATGCACATGTACCCTAGAACTTAAAGTATAATAAAAAAAAAATTGTATTGTGCACTTCAAATGGGTGAATTTTATGGCTTCAAAATTATATCTAAACAAAGCTGTTAATTTTTTTAAAGCACAGCTCTGGGCACATGATGAACTCTCAATCTTTAAAAAAAAGAGCAAAAGGCTGGGGGTGGTGGCTCATGTCTGTAATCCCAGCACTTTGGGAGGCCGAGGCGGGTGGATCACCTGAGGTCAGGAGTTTGAGACCAGCCTGGTCAACATGGTGAAACTCCGTCTCTACTAAAAATATCAAAAAATTCGCTGGGTGTAGTGGCAGCCGCCTGTAATCCCAGCTACTCAGGAGGCTGAGGCAGGAGAATAGCTTGAACCCAGGAGGCAGAGGTTGCAAGGAGCCAAGATCATGCCACTGCACTCCAGCCTGGGCAACAAGAGCAAGACTCTGTCTCAACAAACAAACAAACAAACAAAGCAAAGCAAAAAAGGGTACTCTGTATTGTGAAGGGACTTTATGTGGTTTATCGCACACAATCCTGTCAAATTCCTCATGAAGTAGGTAACAGTATTATCCTCATTTTACATATGAGGAAACTGAGACAAAGTTTCTGGCATTTAGTTCTGATCACATAGCTAAGATATGGCAAAACAGGGACTGGAACCCAAGTCTCTGTGACTTCAGATCTCAGGCTCTTGCAATTTCCCATAGACCATGTTGCCGCTTTAAAGATAGAATCAATGAGTGGGGTTGGTTCGAGCCTTATTGGGCTTTACTGTATCTCAGGAACTCTGGGTCAGTTGGGGGAATATTATGTAATTACCCTCCATCCAGGCCTCTGAGACTTAGGGAATAAGTGCTCCAGAGGAGCAATCAGCCAGGAGTATGAACTATAAGTTCATGATGTCTCTCTACATCAAGACTTTGTCCACAGGTCCTGGGGATGTACCAGGTGCTAACTACCTATAAGACAGCTGAGCAATCAGGATAGCCAGCCTGGCAATAAGCTGCCATCAAAGGTGGCTCCAAGTGGCATACCCAATAAGCAGATAGTGACTCCTCTCAAGCAGAGGCTGGATTCTAAGGATGGCTTCCCTCCCTGCAAGATGGAAACATCTGTAAGCATAGACTGTCAAGGCCAGGTAATGCCCTGTCCACCACTTGGTACTATGACTTCCAGATCAGAAGACAAAATGTGCCTAGAGAATCCCAAATCTCCTCCTGGCAGAAGATTAGAAGTGCCAGTAATGCCAGGTGCAGCTGGCTGATGGTTCAGGACAGTATGCCTCCCAGATTGCAAATATGTTGTAAATTGCTCATCAGCTTTCCCCAAGGGGGTTGCCCTAGTCTATCCCTCTGTACTCAGTCACTCAGAAGACTCACTAGAAAAAAAAATGCTTGCAAAGAATAGGACGGTGATTCAACTGGAGTTATGTTTGAAAATATATGCAGCTTGGAATACTATGCAGCCATAAAAAAGGATGAGTTCATGTCCTTTGTAGGGACATGGATGCAGCTGGAAACCATCAGTCTCTGCCAACTATCGCAAGAACAGAAAACCAAACACTACATGTTCTCACTCATAGGTGGGAATTGAACAATGAGAACACTTGGGTACAGGAAGGGGAGCATCACACACTGGGGCCTGTTGTGGGATGGGGGGAGGGGGAGGGACAGCATTAGGAGTTAATGGGTGCAGCACACCAACATGGCACATGTACGCATATGTAACAAACCTGCACACTGTGCACATGTACCCTAGAACTTAAAGTATAATAAAAAAGAAAATATATGCAGATATATATATATATATATAAAACATACGGTCTGTGTGACATTGACACACCCAGCATTCTAGTACTTGGCCCTGCTCTATTCTATAGTCCAGTAATCACTGGTCATAATGACGACCTAGAGGCCTTGCAAGAACCTCATGCTCTTTCTGAATCATCCAAAAAAAGTCTACTATGTTCAGTCTTACTTTAGTACTCTGTACATGTTGCTGGGTTTTAACTACATGAAAATTGGTAAGCCACTCGTGGGATATATAGTAACCATTAACCAAGATGTTCCATTCATCCGACCAAACTGTTTTCTAACCATGGTAGAAAATGTAGAGTGAGTTCCTCCAACTGAGGCCCTAACAGGGGCCCTCAAAGCCTTTTTCTCCTGGATTCCCCCAGGATACAGATAGCTCAGGGCTGCAGAAAGATGGTAGCTGCCTTTGGATTGCCCACCACCTCATTACAGATAGAAAACTGGCATTTTTCTAGACCTTTCTCTAAGCCCAGAGCCTTTCTGGGCCCTCAAACCCAGGCACTGCTCTGTTGTATCTGTTGAATCTCTCATATATAAAAGCAAAGTACTTACGTTATTGACCTTATCCTTTTAATCATCTGTCAGTATTTCCCCTCTACTAGATTGCAAGCTATGTGAGGGCAAGGATCATAAGGACCATGTCTGTTATTCATGGCTGCATCTTCTGCACCTGGCACATGATGAGTGCTTGATTTGTTAAGTGAATAAGTGTAGTACCTTTGGTGAAGCTACTGATAAAGCCCAAGAGGGAGTCCCTTCCCTACCATGTCCCCATTCTCCTTTTTTTTCTGAGACTTGAAGGAAGATGATGTTTTCACTTTCCCAGTTGCTGGTCTAACTTCGTCCTTTAGGCCCAATAGGCTGGGCCCTGAGTTGGACTTGGCTGACAGCCAGCAGGTGATGTGGGACAAGAATAGAGCTGGCCAGACCTCTTCCTCCCTTTCCTGAAAAACTGGGACCTAAGTGGGCTGTGGCTTTGGACCCTGGGGGAAAAGCCCAGATAAAGTTGGGAGGATACCTATTCCCTATTGGCCTTTGTTAAGGAACAACAGTTGGCATTGGGGCTTCTGTTCTGGGATGAAAGTGTAGGAAACTGATTTCAATTTTGGAGCTTGGTCCTAAAAGTCTACAATATCAGGAACTGATAATCCTTCACTGTAACCTGAGCTGAGGTCTCCTCAGTTGTGCCCTTCCCTTCTTAGAGGTAGTGAGACAAAATGTGCACACCAAGTCCTAGAACTTTGCTGGGGCAGTGGCAGCTCAGCGAACTCAAGTAGAGCCGCGAGGATCATTCCGCCCCACTCCACCCACCAAGAGCACCTAACAGTTCAAAAAACTAAGAAACGGGGTCCAAGATTTAAACTATGTACCTAGTGATATGATGCCTAGTTCAAGTTCTCATGTTTCTGGCCAGAAGAGATGGGGAAGGAAGAGCAGAACTTTTTGTAGGTCTCTGCCCCTGAGCTGATTATTTCTACCCAAGAGGGAGAAGTATGGCAAAAACAGACACATCACAGTGGTCCATCTGGCTCCTGCATGGACACAGAGGCCCTGTGCTGGAGGCAACCTGAGCCCCCATCATTCTGCAGGCCCAAGGCGGTTCTCAGAAGTCAGGAAAGTGGTTGGGGGTGGGGTGTTCTAAAGCCATGCCTAGCCCATAGAGAATGCAAGAAAACAGATTTGCCTTTGGAAAAGCAACATGGAATGTTGGAATGTGTTCAGTGAGGCTGCGGGAACATAGGAAGCACATATCCCTCTAGTTGCTGCCACTATCCCCACAGCAAGGGGAATACTTGGGGTCAGCATTGGCTAGGGTACTGATGGGATGACAAAAAACTGTTAGGTAGGGTGGGACTACAGAGCCACCTTCAGGGCCTTCTGAAAGTGGATTCCTTCTGAATAATCTTCACTGTCACATTTGGTCTTTGGCTGGGTTCCAGGTTCTTCACTTTATCTTCCCTTTTCCTTTTCTCCCTCTCTAGCCTACTCAGTAGGAGGTATAGTTTACTTGGATGTGATTAGAGAGAGGAAGACCAGAAGTGACAGTGATAATGCTAATGCTGGCTTTCCATCATTCGGCCATCTGTAGGTTTGCTAGTATGGCGGCCTCTTTGGAGTTGTTCACCTGGAGACTTGCAGCAACTCAGCCCTCTGGTTTCTTACTATCCTAAGTCAGCTCCTTTGCTTTTCTATGTGGAATCTCCTTCATATGTCTTAGGACCACCTATCCTTTCCCAAATCTGTGTTTGATGGATTGCCATTTAGTTCCTGTGGACAAGGTCATGAGGCATGTCATGATGATTGTGATGAAGAGACAAGAGGTGAGATGATGTGTATGGGTGAGGGGTGTCCACAGCCTTCTAGGTCTGGGCCATCCATCAGGAGTGTGTTTCTGCTCTCAAACACCTCGATGGAGATCTGATCTGACTACTGCTTGTTTGATTGTTTGTTTTTGAGGGGGAGTTTTGCTCTGTCGCCCAGGCTGAAGTACAATGGCGGGATCTCGGCTCACTGCAACCTCTGCCTCCTGGGTTCAAGCGATTCTCCTGTCTCAGCCTCCC
>NW_012118177.1:1176976-1192474 GCF_000951035.1 Colobus angolensis palliatus | reverse complement strand
GCTGGGATTACTGGTGTGAGCCACCATGCCTCGCCCTTTTTTTTTTTTTTTTAAGTAGAGACAGAGTTTCACCTTGTTAGCCAAGCTGGTCTCAAACTCCTGACCTCAAGTGATCTGCCCGCCTCAGCTTCCCAAAGTGTGATCTGACTACTCAGAAAACCACAGTCTTGAAGAAAGAAATAGTCAAGCAGCAAGGGCAAGTGGGTTGAGAGTATTCAGCATGTGAGGAGGGCAAAGTCTCAGCTTCACTCACTTCTGGGTGCTGGGGTGGAGGAGCACTTACTGCATCTACATGAGCCTTAGGTCTAATATGTGAAGTATCTGTTCTTTGAGCCACCTCCTTTTCATCAGACCTTTATATTCATTTTCACCTCCACTTCAACTGAGCCAGAACACCTGTAAATTTCCTCTAGATCTCCACACTGCTAAAGCTTTGCCTTAGATCCATTGCAACCATTTAATTGGCTCTATTTATCATGTTTGGTATTTTAATAATACATTCATTGGTTGACTCAATCACAATGTTGTCACAGGTATCCTTTGTGGAACAGGTACATGTGAAGGCCAGCTGTCTTTCCCACTGGGCTGTGCCAGCTACGATACAGTGCTACAGTTTTGGCTCCTGGCAAATCAGGCACTGCTGGCACGGGGTGAGCACTAAGGCAGAGAAGCTCTTCCCTCCATGTCTCCAGGGTCCAAAGGGCCCCTGGCACAGCAAAAACCAACCGAGGTTGAGCCCTACCTGCCTTGATCATTGGAGGTGGAAGTGGCTGGCTGGCAGGCCTGGAGAAGACCATCTTCCTGGAATCCAGCAAGAGGCGGCAGTAACCCGCGATCAGGCAGGCAAAGTTGGTGGCTTCAGGCCACTCCATCAACAGCACCAGAGGCTGCAGAAGAGAAGAGAAGAAACATGAAGACATGGGAAGGAGGGAAGCAGATGCACTTCCAGAGGCATGGTAGCTAGGAAAAGATGACTTGCATAATTAAAGGAACCACACTTTCTGAATCAAAAATTGAGGCACAGGGCTTGACAAATAGTTTCTTCTGATTTGAGAATTTCTTTGTAATAACCTCTTACCCAGGTATCAAAATTAAATCAACCTTTAATTATACGTTTAATGAACCACATTTACTGAAAAGGACTAAAATTATATAACCTCATGTGACTGCTATGTAGCTGTATTTGTGTTTGCCAGGGCTCAGCAGATGTACAGGCCAGCTGGGAGAGCGGGGGTAAAGTTGGAAATCTAGGTTAGACTTCAGAATGGCCTAGACCACCCTCGATTCTAAGTCCCTTGGGTGCAAGAGCTATGTCTTGCTCATCTTCACATGCCCTCTGTAACACCCAGAACACCTCCCTGGACATAGAGGAATCTCTATGGAATCAAGTCGTAACTCTGCCTTTAGGGCCAAAGTCTTTCTGGCCTGCTGTTCTGCTCAGAGCATCATGCTCGGCTGGGTGCGGTGTCTCATGCCTGTAATCCCAGCACTTTGGGATGCCGAGGCGGGAGGATCATCTGAGGTCAGGGGTTCGAGACCAGCCTGGGCAACATGGTGAAACCCCATCTCTACTAAAAATACAAAAATTAGCCTGGCATGGTGGCAGGTGCCTGTATTCCCAGCTACTCCAGAGGCTGCGGCAGGAGAACCGTTTGAATCAGGGAGGTGGAGGTTGCAATGAGCCAAGATGGTGCCACTGCACTCCAACCTGGGTGACAGAGTGAGACTTTGTCTTAAAAAAAAAAAAAAGCATCATGCTCTATCCCTCTTCTTTTATTTCCCTGTGTCTTTGAGATGTTGTTAATTGGTGCTTATTAAAAGAACTCCTTGGTCAAATATGTTTGTGACATTGGGTTAAATAACACTATGCAGATAGTTTTACTATGAGAATTCATAAGACCGTTTAATATATCGTTGTGCACTGGGAAACCTCAAAAGAAAGGCTTTAATATTCTAAGTTTTCTGAATTTATTAGACCACAATGATCTATTTTTATAGAACATCTCATGGTAACAAGGTTGTTGTTGTTGTTAACCCACTTTGGGAAATACTAGCATACATTGTTGACTTCTGTTCCTAACTCTAAATCAGTCAGATTAGTCCTGGGGTTAACTGGTTAACTGCTTCAGAGACCAGGCAATGCTATTCAAGAAAATCAGCACTATTTCAAGAAAACCTCCTAGTATCTGTATTATAATTTTAACTGTGGCTTGATCAAGTTTGAGTCAGACTGAAGTCAGCCTTGGGAACATTCTCCTTGGAATAGGGTAGTGGTTTCCAGATAAAGATCACTGAAGACTGGCTAAAGAGGGAGCCACAGGGCTGTGGGTCACCTAGACCAGGCATTAAGAAATATGAGAATTAGGCAGAAGAAATGAGGCCCCTCTCTGACCAATGAGGAGGCTACTGCAACAGTCTAGGAGAGAGGTGGTTAGGGCCTCCACTAGAGTGGTGGCTGGTCCAGTGAAGAGGAAGGGACATAATGAAGACCTGATAGAACTTGATCACCAACTAGATTAACCTTCCTTGGCTGAATCACCATTACCTGGGGCACAATTCTGATTCCAAACCAGCTCAGCTGTTAGCTAAAGTTGCAGTGGTTTTCTTTTTCCCGGGATTCCAACACAGAGCATGAGTTGAATATTTTGTAGTTCATATAGGCCAGGGGTCAACACACATTTTCTACAAAGGACTAGAGAGTAAATATTTTAGGCACTGTGGGCCATGCGGGCTCTGTCACAACAACTCAGCCATTGTACATAGTGTGGAAATAGCCACAGATACTCTGTAAATTAAATAAATAGGCATGACTGTGTTCTAATAGAACTTTATTTACAGAAACAGGCAATGAGTCAGATTTGGCTCATGGGCCATAGTTAGCCACCTGATCTAGAAGTGAAACTTCTTTCTTGCCTTTTTTTTTTTTTTTTTTTTTTTTTTTAAATAGAGACAGGGTCTCACTATTTTGCCCAGGTTGGTCTTGAACTCCTGGGCTCAAGTGATCCTCCTTGGCCTCCCAAAGTTCTGGGATTTACAGGCATGAGCCACAGCGCCCACTGAAGTGAAACTTCTTTACAGCTAGAAACAACTGTATTCATTCATCACACATCTCAAGTTATTACATTTGCTAACAGCAATCACCTTCTTTGGAAGTTCTTCTCTTGGCTTCTGTTTCTGTGAGCTGTGTTCTGGTTCTGTAACCTGACCATTTTCATCTCTCTCTTTGGCTGGCTCTTTATGTGCAACCTCCTCGCCCTAGCTATATCCTAGGCTTAGTGTACAGCCCTCAATTCTTCTCCATCAGGGTGTCTGCTTTAACTTCTATGCTGGCGATTCAAAAATCAACATGCCCAGTCTACTCCCTTGAATTCTTTTCCTATCACAGAAATCATATAGCCCTATGTCTATACCACACAGTCTTGTGTTGGATCAAATACTAACTTGAATTCTTTCATAGTTGTTGTACATTCGATTACAATGCATGCCACAACAAGGCATTTGGACTCTGCCCCAACTTTAAGGCAACAAGTTAGTGATGCTCCTATGGAGTTCATGCAATACCATTGGGAGGAAAAAGGAACAGTTTGTACCCTGAGGAGCAACAGCTTTTTTTTTTTTCCAGTGAGAAAGGGGCCAGAGATAGGTATTACTTTTTAGTCATTATTAGGAAGGGGTAGAGGGGACATTCGTACCTCCAGTTAATGAATGCTTCTCAGTCACAACAGAATAGCCAAACTTGCATACAACAAATAAAGACAAAAAAGTATGGAAAGGAAATGAACTTGGGGGGCAGGGAGTCAGATACCCCTTCTTGCTGTCTTGCTGCCACTGCAACCCTGCCACTGATGGCAGAAGGATATACAGATACTGAGATTTGAGTGTAAATGGTGGCTACTACCATTACCAAGAGGGCCCAAGACTCACTAGGCTTGCCTCAGGGGTATGCACATCACAGCCATCCCTACTGCCACTGCTTCATTTCAGGACCTTATCATCTTCCTGCCAGATCAAAACCCCTCAAGGTATGTGTGAGTGGGTGGCCCTTGTGCTGAGATACTGAGCCTCTTGGCTTCTCAGCCCTATTGCCTCTGGCCACAAGCTGCCTCATCTAGTATATATGTATGCCTCATCTGTTTGTATGTTTTGTCATATAAATTGTGACATTTCTCATGATATGGAAAAGGCTGGGACACACTAACCCAAGAACCTCCAATAACCTCCTGACTGGCCTTTCTCCCTGTAGTTTCTACCCACTTGAATCCACTTTACCTCCATATTGCTGCCTGAAGATTCTTTTGTACTTTATTGTTATTATTATTATTATTAGTAGTAGTAGAAACGTGGTCTTACTATGTTTACCAGGCTGGTCTCAAACTCCTGGCCTCAAGTGATCCTCCCACCTCAGCCTCCCAAAGTGCTGAGATTACAGGCATGAGACACCATGCTTGGCCCTGAATGACCCTGAAGACTCTTTTTTTTTGTTTTTGTTTTTGAGACGGAGTCTTACTCTGATGCCCACACTAGAGTGCAATGGCAGAATCTTGGCTCACTGCAGCCTCCGCCTCCTGGGCTCAAGTGATCCTCCTGTCTCAGCCTCCCAAGTAGCTGGGATTACAGGTGTGTGCCATCACACCTGACTAATTTTTGTATTTTTAGTAGAGACGAGGTTTCACCATGTTGGCCAGGCTAGTCTCGAACTCCTGACTTTCAGTGATCCACCCGCCTCAGCCTCCCAAATTCTGAAAGCTCTTTCTAAAGCAAAAGTCTCATTGTCATTTAAAATCTTCAATAGCTCATCAACTGTAGAAAATCCAACTGCCTTACAATGGCATACAAAGCCCTTCAGGACCTGCACCCAACCTCCATCTCCAACCATATCTGCATTAACTCCACTGGCGCTCCCCTCCCATCACTGTCCCTCACCTTATACTCCAGCAATTACAAAGTATTCATAGTTCCTCATGTTCCTTCACATCTTCATGGCTTAACCTATGCTGTTCCCTCTGGCTGAAATGCTCCTGTGTCCCGCTTTGTCCACCCAACAAGCTGCCATAAACTGGCTCGATGCCTCCTGGAGAACATGACAAAGTGAAAGATGCATCCATGCATTCCAGAACCAAGCCAACCTACTTCCTGCCCTCATGGAGCTTACAATCGAGCAGGAAATAAGACATAACCCAAATCAAATAACCATGCAAATAAATATGATTGCGAGGTGTGATAAGCACTTTGAGGAAAACGTATAGAGAGCTACCCAAACGTAGAATGTCCTGGAGTGTTACGTGGGTGGGTAAGTGTGAATGTGTGCGTGTGTGACTAATTTGGTTTCAGAAACTGGAGACAGCTTTGAGAAAATAGCATTGGCTGACAAATATAATGTGAGACCATTTGACCAAAGTAGAGGCCGAATGGCTGGCTGACTAATGAGCTGGCCGGCTGCAGGGCAGTCTGACTCACTCATGCCCTGGTTGACAAGCCGGCTCAGGACAGACAGAATGCCTAACAGCCTCACATTCTCACCACTGAGCTACCTGGCTGGCTTGTTGGCTGGCTAATGGACAGAATTACTGACTGAAGGCTGGGAGAATGGCTGATTGACTTCATTGACCACTTCGGTTTCCCTTCTTACCCCCAATATAGCCCAGTGCCAGTAATAAAACAGCACGAAAGAAAACCCTGTGCACAGAGAGGGCCAAGCACATCCCCAGCTGGCTCAGCACAGCACAGCTCATCAGGAGCCTCTCCTTGGCATCCCCAGACAGCCAACTTGGCCCCAGCATGGGCCAAATGCAGCTCACAGTAAAAGGAACACAGACATACATTTTGCCAACAGAAAAATGAAATTTTTGCCATCAGGTAAAAATGAAATCAAAAGCAGGCAAACAAAAAGGTTGGACAGGTTCCTTAGAAACCTTCAAAAACAATTTTTTATTTTAGATGGGATTTTAATGATCATGACATGTAATGTAATGCTTGTCCCTACAGAAAGCACTAGAGAAATAAAGCTCAAACATGAGAATAGGAGACATGCTGGGCCACAAGATATCCCTTGGGACATTCCTTTGATGATTTCTTTTTCCACCTTATGTGCTTCTGTGGTAATGGGGTATGGTAATGGCCCAGGTATGCCTCAGTCCCAGGCTGCCATCTCTTGAAGAAAGATATTTGAATACTACCTTATGTTTGCTCCACTAAGAGCAAGTAAGCTGAGTGAAAACTAATTAATACGCCCAGGACATCTTCAAATGTAGCATGAGGAAAGGAGAATGGAGTTGGAGGCATGAGCCAGCCAGGAGAAGGTACAGCAGGGATTCATTTGACATGCTCCAGCCGCATCTCCTTCCCAGGGTGCCCTGGGAGCTATCAGGCACTTAGCACTCTGAGATGCCAACTAGGAAAAGGATTTTCCCTGGGGTAGCCTTCACTCACTCTAGCATCCCTGAAAACAGGAAAAGGATGGAATCCAGGGGCCTGGAGGGGAAGGGTAAAAGATGATGGTCTAGAGACCCAAGGGATCAGTATATTTGGTTCTTGCCTCCACAGCCCTAGGAAAGGCTAAATGGGCACAGCCAGCCAATTTGGCGGCAAGGCAGAATATCACTTAAGGTAGAGGTTCTCAGGCCAGATACAAATTAGAATCACCTGGAAGTGGTAAACCCCCCAGAGTTCTGATTTTAAATGATCTGGGAGGAAGAGTCTGGGCATCCAGTGGTTTTTAAATCTCTACATATGATTCTAATGTGCAGTCAGGGCTGAGAACTACTTTAAATGGATCATCTTAATTTCACCAGACCCTTACAGAATATTACCAGACCAGAGTGGCCTATCTAGGGGGAAATGGGCCAAGTCTGATTTCTAACTTCCACGTCCCCTGTTAAGGATGTTCAGACAGTCCTTCTTCAGTGTATCCTATGCAGTTGTGTGCCAGTAAACATTTCATAACCAGTTCTTTCTTTCCTTTCCTTTCCTTCCTTTTCTTCCTTCCCTCCCTCCCTCCCTCCCTCCTTTCTTCCTTCCCTTCCTCTCTCTTTCTCTTTCTTCCTTTCCTTTCTTCTCCTCTCCTCTTTCTTTCTTTTCTTTCTTTCTTTCTTCCTTCCTTCCTCCCCTCCCCTCCCCTCCCCTCCCCTGTCCTCTCCTTTCCTTTCCTCTCCTTTTTTTTGACTGGATCTTGCTCTGTCACCCAAGCTGGAGTACACTGGCATGATCACGGCTCACTGCAACCTCTGCCTCCCAGGCTCAAGCCATCCTCCCACCTCAACCTCCTGAGTAGTTGGGATTACAGGCACAAGCCACCATGCCCACCTTACTTTTGTATTTTTAGTAGAGACAGGGTTTCGCCATGTTTGCCAAGATGGTCTGGAACTACTGGCCTCAAACAATCCACCCCTCTCAGCCTCCCAAAGTGCTGGATTACAGGCATGAGCCACTGTGCCCAGCCCACAGCCAGTTCTTTCAAGTAGTAATTTGTAGCACTGGCCAATTTCCCTGATGTACATACACCCACCATGGCTGCTTTCAAACTATCAACATGATGGCACTGAACAAAGAGATGGGGAGAGATGTGCCCAGCTGGCTCTGATGCACTGTGTGGGCCAGCTCCAGCCCACCACTGGCTCGGTGGGTAGATTCTTACTGAGCCCAGGGAAGCCATTCTCTAGTAAGAAGCTTCCCAACGCTGCTCTCCCAATTCCTTCCCAGAGCCACCTCTCACTAAACACAAATATTGCTGATATCAAGCACCTCTAAGAAGCTTTCCTTAATACCCCCAGCCAGAATTTGTCCTCCCCTGTACTCCCCTAACATGCTCTTGGTAGCTCTCCTATGGCACTTCCGTCTGTGTGTCATGTATTTGTGCAATTTTTTTTTTTTTTTGAGATGGAGTCACACTCTGTCGCCCAGGCTGTAGTGCAGTGGCACAATCTCAGCTCACTCCAACCTCCACCTCCTGGGTTCAAGTGATTCTCCTGCCTCAGCCTCCAGAGTAGCTGGGATTACAGGTGCCCGCCACCACGCCTGTCTGATTTTTTTTTTGTATTTTTAGTAGAGACGGGGTTTCACCATGTTGGCCAGGCTGGTCTCGAACTCCTGACCTCAGGTGATCCACCCACCTCAGCCTCCCAAAGTGCTAGAATTACAGGCATTAGCCACCGTGCCTGGCCATATTTGTGCATGTCTATCCTACAAGCTGGATAAGCTTCTTGAAGGCAAGAAGCCATGGTTTTCTCTCTCTTTTTCATTTTTGTGGAGAACGGGATCTCGCTATATTGCCCAGGCAGGTCTTGAACTCCTGGGCTCAAGTTATTCTCCCACTTCTGCCTTCCTAAGTTCTGGGACTACAGGCATGAGCCACTGCACCCAGCAAGCCATGCTTTGTTCTCTTTTAATTTTTTTTTTTAATTTTTTTGAGACGGAGCCTCACTCTGTCCCCCAGGCTGGGATGCAGTGGCATGATCTTGGCTCACTGCAATCTCTGCCTCCCAGGTTCAAGCAATTCTCCTGCCTCAGCCTCCCAAGTAGCTGGGATTACAGGTGTGTGCCACCAAGCCCAGCTGATTTTTTTTTTTTTTCATTTTTAGTGGAGATTTAGTGGAGACAGGGTTTCACTATGTTGGCAAGGCTGGTTTCGAACTCCTGACCTCAAGTAATCTGCCTCCCTTGGCCTCCTAAAGTGCTGCGATTACAGGCATAAGCGACCGTGCCCAGACTCTTTATTAAAAAAAAAAGAAAAAAATTTCTGTGTTTAGCATGCTTCCCAACAACAGCAAGTTCATACCAAATGACAGTCAAATCTAAACCTTGATCTTCTTTTCTCCCTCAATCTTCCCTTTCTCCTTTCACCACAATATCATCCATTTTGCTTCTGCTGGGCACATAGTACCATTCTTCAGAGTATTTGGGACCCATGAAGTAGGCAGAAGGGCTAGGTATAATAAGACATGTGCATTGTCTGTGCAAGAGTGTTATGCAGGGGAGAATATGCACCCACATCTTACTGATTTCGCATGTTTCACATCTCCTCTTTTTTTCTCATTACCACTGCTGTCCCTCCAGCACAGGCCCTTGTTCCTTCACTCCTGGACTAGTGCCGTGATCCCCTCCTCACTGCCCTAGCTCCACATTAGCTTTGCTCTCACCCATCTTACACCCTGGTCCAAGTCAACTTTTATTTAATCACCCCTCTGCTCAAAGACCTACTGTGGATTCTCACTGTTCTACCACATTGAATCTAAATTCCACAGACTGGCCTTTGAGGCTTTTAACCAACTTGTTCTGCCCACCCCCAATCTCTGCAATCTCTTTTCTCGTTATTCTGCTCTCCAGCCAAGCAACTATGCTTATCGACCTGCACATATGGCTTGCTTATTTCTGTGCTTGCTCCTTGCCTTTGAACACATCCCACTTCTCTCTGCTAATTCATGCCTATCACTTCAAGATCCAGCTTAAAACACCCTCTTGTGGGAAGTCAGATCTGGTTAACTCCTTCCTGTTCTTTTGTTCCATATTCCAGATCACACTTGTCTGTAACATTTACTTCATATTACTTTTTCTTTACTGATGTTTTGCTTTTGAAAAAATAACAGGTCTCATTCATTGAGTACTTATTGTGTGCCAGGCAGTGTACTAAGACATTTTATGTACATTTTTTCATTTAATACAACGGGCCAGGTGCAGTGGCTCATGCCTGTAATCCCAGCACTTTGGGAGGCCGACTTGGGAGGAAGCTGGAGCCCACGGGTTCAAGACCAGCCTGGGCAACATAGCAAGACCCCCATGTCTAAAATTAAAAATAACAATAATAATCCTGATCAAAACATTTTGAGATAGGCATTCCATTTTGCAGTTGAGGGAATCAGGATTCAGAGAGGTTAAGACACTTTCTGAAGGTCACACAGCTAGGAAGTAGTAGAGCTGGGATTTGAGCCTTGTCTGATTCCAGAGCTCTATACATGTTCTGATGTTGTGCTTTTAAGGCAGGTCGTGTGTCTTTGTGAATCTAGTCTCCCCCCATGACAATGTAGCCTCTCTAGGGCAGCATTCATTCCCACAACTGTGGCTGGATCACTCCTAGAAATAAGCATAGTGCTCCTCACTCAGGCAACACCCACTGATCCCCTGTTCAGCCTGTTTCCTCCCAGAGCTCTGGTAATATAGGTCTCAAGCCTGTGCATTCTCAAAGTGGTTGCATTACACAATCACCTAGGAAACTGAAAAAAATAAGTAAATCCTGATGCCTGGGCTTCACCCATGACCAGTGAAATCATAATCTCTGAGAGTAGGACCCAGGCATCTGTTTTTTTCTTAAAGCACTTAAGGAAATTCTATTGTGTAGTCAATGTTGAGAATCACTCAAAACATAGAAGACTCAGTTGGAAAGCTGTGTCTCTATTTTAAACCCCTTTTATTTCTCAGGAAGCCACATCTCCCCTGCATGCCTTGTCTTCCCTGCCCCCTTCTCTGCCAGTCCATTTGGCTTTTTACCCAACAACATCTGAGGAGGGCAGCAACCATTGGTTGAGGAGGTAGCCACAAGCCAATTAAACATCGGCTCCAAGCCAGTTCCTAAACCAATGGGAATCCTGTGAATCACAGGTGGAAAAATTAACATATTAAAGCTTTCTGGGTTTCACAAAGACAAAAATGAAGCAAATAATGTTCTGTTTTAGAAACAGCAAACACTCCACCTCTTAATCTGCTACCAATATCTCCCCCTGGGAAATCATTTAAGAAAGGAAAGTTGCAACTCCTCTAAGAGCTTCCGCCAGCTGGCAGGCAGGCCTGCCCCCCACCCACAGTGGTCACTGGTATTCAAACAGGAGAGCTGTGGAGGGGGTGGCTGACCAAGACTGCCAGACTTTGCACAGGCGACAGCTGCTTGCCAGTCCGAAGGAGCTGATCTATGGGAATAAATCTAAGGTTCTGGAAGGGCTGGACTCTGGGGGTGAAATAAGGACAAGACTCTGCATGTTCCCCTTCTTCCCAGGCCCCCTCTGTTCTGTTCACATGCTTAGACAACCACTCTTCAATGACTCAAGGTGTATGTGCCTACGGCAGGGCCCCCCAACTGGTGTGCACATGGAATGGGTAAAGATGGGCCAAGATATTCATTCTTATAGTTTCTGGGGCAGCCAGGCAGAACCTGGGGTGGACAGAGTCTCTGGGGCTGCTCCATTTACCACAATGTTCCACATGAATATAATTTTCTTTTCTTTTCTTTCTTTTTCTTTTCTTTTCTTTTATTTTTTTGAGACAGGATCTCACTCTGTTGCCCAGGCTGGAGTGTGCAGTGGTGCAATCACGGCTCACTGCAGCCTTGACCTCTCTGGCCCAGGCAATCCTCCCACCTCAGTCCCCTGAGTAGCTGGGACCACAGGTGTGTGCTACCATGCCCAGCTAAGTTTTGTATTTTTTTGTAGAGACAGAGTTTCACTATGTTGCCCAGGCTGGTCTCAAACTCCTTGGACTCAAGTTATCTGCCCACCTTGGCCTCCCAAAGCTTGGGATTATAGGCATGAGCCAGCATGCCAGCCTGTGAATATAATTTTCTATGTGTGCTATGATATGAGAAAAATGGGAAGCAGTGGCCTGGGGGTGGCTCCAAGTTCTCCAGTTTCCCTGCCCTGTGCTGAAGAACTGTCTCAGGCTGATCTGACTCTCCCTAGCATTCCTCAGTGCTGGCTGACCTTATTATTTGGTCAAAATGGCATGTCCCTGAGGGCTGAGAAGAGACAGAAAGATTAGCCCAAAGAGTCCCACGGTTGAACCACTTCAGAATTACTGAACCTCACCTAACAGACTCAAATTCTCTTTCTCAAGTTTATTTCTTCCTCTACTCCCAAGGCCTTTTCCTGAACAGAAGGAGACCCTCAAAGCAGGGCTTACCTTGGCATCCATGATGCTGGTCTCCACCCGGGCCACACCCTGGTTCTCCCGGAACAGCTGGATCTTGCTGATCTTGCTGAACTCAGACAGCACAGTGGTGAGGTTGGTTTTGAGGTCAATAACATGGCTGATGCCATGACGGGGTCCCACCAGGAGAGTGGTGGCCGACTGCTTCTCATCCTGGTGCCCAAGAATGGCAGGCAACGTTCACAGAAAGAAGGGTAGAGGAGGTGGGGAGAGGAGGCAGAAGGAGGAAATAGAAAACATGCATTGGACGCTGCTGGTAGGATCTGAAAATATCTGGGGCTTAGTGCCACAGTAGGACAACCTGGAGGGGAAAATGGACTGGGACAGAAAATGGTTCCTGGGATAGAGCCCCAGATTATGGGTCCAAATGAACAATTTAGCCTCAGCAGCAGGTTGAGTAAAGTGCACAGGCAGAAGGGCTGGCTCTAGCAAAATTGTGAAGTAGGTGAGGTTTGTTTGGGGGCCTTTGGAGCACCCTCCCCTACGAAGCCCCAGGGACTTTCCATTTGTTGCTGCAGGCCATTTGAGGCCCGCACTCAGTGTCTGGTCTTCACCCTCCCCCACCAACAGCCACTCAGACTTGCACTTCTCACCCGGGCCAAAAACTAAACTGGCACAGTAACTCTGCCTAAGGTGTTCAGGGTTGATTGGGTACTTCATGGCAGCCTCCCTCCTTAAGCAGAGATTGACCTTTTAATGGGCACTCCAGCAGATATGGCCAGTAGAAATTTTAGCAGTGGTAGGTGGGTGGAAGAAATATTTGACAGTGTATGAAGGAGGTGGGAGGGGACAGTGGGCTTTCAGTGTTCTTCAAATCCCAGTATGTAAATGGCTACCTCTCGGCCTGAAGGACTGGATTCCCTTAAGAGGTCTTGACAGACTCCTTGGAGCAATCAAGCCTGGGTACTCTGGTGGCCCATTCCCTGGTATTAGCATCACCCTGAGGAACCTCTTGTGTCTGTCTATAGGCACTTTGATAAGTGACTTTCCACCGATGTGCCGCACTAGCTGACAGTGTGCTCCTGGGAGCAAGACAAGCACCTGGATCCAATCAGCAAGGTGATTTGAATTTCCTTTCACCAGGGTAAACTAGCCTGGGGCATAGTCTTAGGGTGGGACTAGCTGTGCCCTGCCCCAGAGCCTTGTTCCTGCAGCAAAGGTGCTGAGCAAGCAGGGGGAGAAGGAGAAGGACTCAGGAAACGTAGGATAGGGGACTGCGGGAGTATATGGAACAAAAATGAAATAGAACAGGGGTTGCCTAACCATGGCCCATGGGCCAAATCCCACCCACCACCTATTTTTTATGGCCCAGGAGCTAACAATGGTTTTTAGATTTTCTAATGGTTGGGAAAAATAGCAGAAGAGGCATGTTTTGTGACATGTGAAAAGTACATGAAATTCAAATTTTCGTGTCCATAAATAGTTATTGGCACATAGCCACACCCATTTGTTTATGCATTGTCTGTGGCTGCTTTCATAATCTGACAGCAGGGCTGAGTAGTTGCCACAGTTGCCAGTGTGGCCCGCCTGCAAAGCCTAAAATATTTACTATCTGGCCCTTTATGGAAAAAGTATGCTGAGCCCCCAAATCAAGGAAGAGGAACAAAAAAAGGTCATGGAGGGATACTCAAAACAAATATCTCCTCCCACTCTATCATTTTAGCAGAGGCAGGGCCAGGGAGGGGAGAGGCAGAAGGAGGAGGAAGAGGAAGGAAGGCCTTTAGAAATATTTGCCCCTCTTGCCCCCACACCCAAGGACAAGAGCCAGCAAAGGGCTCCCTCCCCACATCCCCCCAAGCTGCCCCACTGACCAGGCCCACAGTGTTGAACAAAACGCCCGTGAAGGTAGGAAGTTCATTCAGAATTCGTAGATACTGGAGCTTTGCCTGAATTGCAGAGCCCTGTGGAAAAACCCATCCAGAAATATGAGAAGCCTGAGGAGCACAGGAAAAGCAAACTCATATTCTCAATGAGGAGTCTCAACATCCTAGGACAGGCACCAGTCAGCAAGTGACACTGTGGAGATGTGAAGACACCCTTCATAAAACAGCAGCAAGGTTCTAGTTTGGACAGCTCTTCTCTCTAGTATCTCATCTCCCTTTCTAAAATCTTGTCCTACCTCCTGATCTTCATTCCTAAAGTATCTAGCTTACTCATTTTGTTTTTGGTTTAATTCCAACTAACTGATGCCCCACCTAATCCATACCTCTCTCCTGAGATCTTTCAGACCCCTAGAGTCACATAGATGCTGGTCATTCCCCAGCTGGGGGTCCCACTCAATACCTTTCATACTAAGCACTCCTAAGTCCCAAGCCTGCACTTCAGGCATTCCTGGTCTCTATCAGCATCCCCTGGGCAATCGAGCCAGAAACCTGTGGGTCACACTGGACTCCTTAATTGTCTCATGTGAGGGCCACCAGTTACCAGATCATCTGGATACTTACCCCCTAGCTCCTTTTCCAATCTATCCATCCCTCTTCTCTAGCCAGTCATTGCCTTGACATTCCCACCTGTGTCAGGGTGACAGCCAGGTTACCTTCAGGACTAACACTCATTTTCCTCTTTCCCTCAAGTGCCTCCACACACTGTTAGAGGGAGCATCCTAAAACTTAAGTTTAATCACATCAGCTTCCTGCTTTAAACCCTTCAATGACTCCCAGCTGCCTTGAGAACCAAGTACAACCTCTTTCCTTGGCACACAAGGCCCTCCATGAACTGGCTCCTGCCAACCTCTCTGGCCTCTTCTCTTGCCCCTACCTTCACCCCTTGCACACAGCTTGCATTCTCTGTACTTGCTTAGGCTGAATGATTTGCATTTCTGTCCTTGCACCATGGTTTCTCATATCTCTGGGCCTTTGTACAGATGGATCTCCCTGCCTGGGAAACACTTCCTCCCATGACCCATGCCCACGGATTCATCTAGACAAACTTATCTGTCTTTCAAGACCCAGCTCTGGCCTTTTCCACCTCCCTCAGGCTAGGCTTAGTATTCTTCCTCTGTGCTTCTAGGGCACCTGTGCCTAATGCACTGTGTTGGGACTGACTAATGGTGTTTTCCCATTAGACTGTGCCTGACTCAGGGGCCAAGACCAGGCCCTCTTCATCTTCATATTTCCAACCCAAGCACTGGGGTTCCTCGGAAAAAAATGTTACCTGAGGAAATGGTGGTGAGCACTGATACTCTTAGTTGAGAAGAAAACAATCTGATTAAATATTCACAGCTAGGTGGGAATGGCTTAACTCTCTGGGGAAATTTGCATCTTAAAAGAGAAGCTAGTTGGTAATGCAAGAAATCTGGAATGGGAGGAATGTATGGGGGCGATTGCCTCCCGTGTGTACATCTGCATGCTGATTCTAGTGCGTCTCACCACTCTCCTGCTTCTTGGGCAGGAAGCACAGGCAGATTGAATCTTACAAAGCTGAGAAGCTGCTGCAGGGCTTGGGAAAGTAGACAATGGGAGTCCCTCAGAGCACTAGAAAGTGAAGGCAGTAGGCCCGGCGCGGTGGCTCAAACCTGTAATCCCAGCACTTTGGGAGGCTGAGACGGGCGGATCACGAGGTCAGGAGATCGAGACCATCCTGGCTAACACG
>NW_012118177.1:1067677-1176496 GCF_000951035.1 Colobus angolensis palliatus | reverse complement strand
CAGGTTCACGCCATTCTCCTGCCTCAGCCTCCCGAGTAGCTGGGACTACAGGCGCCCGCCACCTCGCCCGGCTAGTTTTTTGTATTTTTCAGTAGAGACGGGGTTTCACTGTGTTAGCCAGGATGGTCTCGATCTCTTGACCTCGTGATCCACCCGTCTCGGCCTCCCAAAGTGCTGGGATTACAGGCTTGAGCCACTGCGCCCAGACTTATTATTATTATTTTTAAAGTAAAGACGCTGTCTCACTATGTTGCCCAGACTGGTCTCAAACTCCTAGGCTCAAGTGATCCTCCTGTTTTGGCCTCCCAAAGCCCTGGGATTACAGTCATGAGCCACCACATCAGCCTAGTCATTTCCATGGAAAACATGTGCCTCCCTAGGGTCCAATGCTTTCCACACGATACATGCTCAATCGGCACTGACTAATTGGTGAAAGGGCCTGAGAATTAGCTCCTGCATCTTGGCCCCTTTGCTTTGAGGACCCTGAGCTCTCTCAGTGATGTGTCACTCAGTTGTCTCTTTGGGATGCTCAGGCTTGGGGAAGATTCCTCTCCACAACTGCCCCCACACCTGGCCAAGCCGTATGTGCACCTGAGTCAAAAGCAGTGGTCTAGAGGATCCCTAGAGGACCAGACTCTGCTGGGGAACCACCCAGGATCTCCCTGTGGCCAGTAGTGTCTGGAGCACCATGCCCAGTGGCCTACTCTGGATACCTTGGTGCCGCAGGAAGGATGTGTTTGGTGAGCCTTCAGTTGCTGAGAGAGAGATTTCCGGAGGTTCTTCTCTTTGATGCCCTGCAGGAGGGAGGGGGGAAGAAAGGGTTCCAGGCCCCACTCCTTCCTAAAAGCAGAAGAAAAGTAAGAGATTAGTGAGAGAGGCAAAGTGGGACAGAGAGAAGATGGTAAGACAGAAATTGACTGAATCTGAGAGGTAGAGATGGAGGAATAGAGACTAGGAGAAAGAAACAGGGACAGGGATGGGAAAATAACATTAGCCATAGATCCCTAGTAGAAGCTGTAGCTCTAGGGCTTCATAGTCTAGATATGAGGGACTCCAATTCTCACTCGCATCCCATGCCCTACATTTCTGAAAAGCATAGCATAGCTCAACCAGTGTACCTTTTCCCCACGCAACTATTCGCCCCTCATTCCAAAGGGCCCCAGCACAACTCACTCCACATTCTTCAGCGAGATCTTCTGACTAGGTCGAGTGGCCGAGACAGTGATATAGATGTGGAGCGCAGCAAGGCCCAAAAGCATCTCTGGCTTGGGATCCATTCCAAAGCGTTCTCGAATAACATCATTCCGACTCTGTGAGAGAGGGCACTCCAAATCTATCGGTTGAAGGAGACATTCCTTCCCCACCCCCTGATCTACTCCCTTACAGCCCAGACAATACTCATAGTATCAGTAAGGCATGCTAGATCAAGGGACAGAGGAAGGAGCTCCCCTTGGAGAAGAGACAACAGAGGAGCCTCAGGTCTCAGACACCTTTCACTTCATTCAGCAGATACTAGATAGCCTTCTTCTCAGTGACAGGGGCACACAATGGCAAGGTACAAGCAGACAGTCCAGTTCACTGCAGAAGTAAGAAATGGCACCACTCCCTTTCTTTCCTCCTTTCATAAGAGACTTTCCCACTTTTTTTTCGTGGGGGTTATACTCACCCCCAAGCCATACAAGGCTCCTTTACTAGCTCGGATGGAAACAAGGGGAGAAAGATATTGGGAGGGACTCTCCACAGGGCCCTGGCCCAGAAGCCCCTGGTGAGAGCTGAATTGCAGGGATGGGGGAGGCATTCTGCTTCTTGGTGTCTGAAGGACAAACATGTTGATGAGTCAACCTTCCCTATGCTATCCTAGAGGAGGTCTCCAGGAACTACTGGCCAAGGGTATGACAACCCCCAAACCCTGAGGGTCACAGCCCCAGCTATCAATGAGTCAGCCTTGGTTAGACCAGTCACCCATTTTGTTAAAGTGGAGCCAGTATGAACTAAGGGACTAGGGAGCCACAGTGGTGTCACTATAATATAGGAGAGAGTGGAAAAGGAATACATCATCAATGATCATCTATGTAGAAAATTCAGTGGAATCTATTACAAAAAACTACTACAACTACAGTTTTCCCTTGGTATCCATGGAGGATTTCTTCCAGGACCCCCATGGATACTGAAATTTGTGGATGCTCAAGTCCTTTATATAAAATGCTGTAGTATTTGCATGCATCCTATGCAAATCCTCCTGTATACCTCTATCACCTCTAGATTACTTATAATGCCTAATACAATTAAAATGTTATATAAGGCCAGGTGCGATGGCTCATGCCTGCAATCATAGCACTTTGGGAGGCGGAGACTGGTGGATCACCTGAGATCAGGAGTTCAAGACCAGCCTGGACAACATGGTGAAACCCCATCTCTACTAAAAATACAAAAATTAGCTGGGCATGGAGGTGGGCACCTGTAATCCCAGCAACTTGAGAGGCTGAGGCAGGAGAATCACTTGAACTCAGGAGGTGGAGGTTCCACTGAGCCGAGAGTGAAACTCCATCTCAAAAAAAAAAAAGTGCTATAGTGCTATGTAGGCCAGATGCTGTGGCTCATGCCTGAAATCTCAGCACTTTGGGAGGCTGAGGCAGGAGAATCATTTGAGGTCAGGAGTTTGAGACCAGCCTGGCCAACATGGTGAAACTCTGTCTCTATTTAAAAATACAAAAATTAGCTGGGCATGGGGTGCATGTCTATAGTCCCAGCTACTTGGGAAGCTGAGGCAGGAGAATTGTTTGAACCTGGGAGGTGGAGGTTGCAGTGAGCCGAGATCATGGTACTGCACTCCAGCCTGGGTGACAGAGCGAGACTCTGTCTCAAAATAAACTAAACTAAAACAAAAATGCTATGCAAATAGTTATTATGTTGTATTTTTACGTTTTGTATTTTTTATTACTGTACCGTTATTTTTATTGTTTTTTGAATATTTTCAAAATCCAGCCGGGCGCGGTGGCTCAAGCCTGTAATCCCAGCACTTTGGGAGGCTGAGACGGGCGGATCACAAGGTCAGGAGATCGAGACCATCCTGGCTAACACGGTGAAACCCCGTCTCTACTAAAAATACAAAAAATTAGCCAGGCGAGGTGGCCAGCGCCTGTGGTCCCAGCTACTCGGGAGGCTGAGGCAGGAGAATGGCGTGAACCCGGGAGGCGGAGGTTGCAGTGAGCTGAGATCCAGCCACTGCACTCCAGCCTGGGTGACAGAGCAAGACTCCGTCTCAAAAAAAAAAAAAAAAAAATCCACAAATATGGAACCTATAGATATGAAGGGCCAAATGTAGTGAGTTTACCAAGGTTTCAGGATATAAGATCAATACACAAAAATCAATTGTATTTCTATTCTCTTAAAAATAAATCCTTTTGTATAGAGATGGGATCTCACTATGTTGCCCAGACTGGTCTTGAATTCCTGAGCTCAAGCGATCTTCCTGTTTCAGCCTCCCAATTACAGGCATGAGCCAACATGCCAAACCCCAATTGTATTTGTGTATGCTAGCAAGAAATAATTGAAAATTGGAATTAAAATCAAAATCATTTACAATAGCATCAAAAAAACCTGAAATAATTACGAACAAATCTAACAAAATATGTGAAAAACCTGTATACTGAAAACTACAAAATACTGCTGAGAAAAATTATAGAAGATATAATTAAATGTAGAAATACTGTGTTCAGGGATTGGAAGGCTCAATATTGTTAGGATGTCAATTGTCCCCAAATTGATCTATAGTTTCAACACAATCCCAATTCAAATCACAGCAGGTTTTGGTAGAAATTATTAAGGTGATTCTAAAATTCACATGAAAATGCAAAGGACCTATAATAGCCAAACCGACTTTGAAAAAGAACAAAGTTGGAGAACAAATACTTCCTGATTTCAAGAATTATTATAAAGCTCCAGTAATCAAGAGCATGATGTTGACATAAGGACAGACAAGTAGATCAACAGATCAGAATAGAGAGTACAGGAATAGATCTATATATATAGACAACAGATTTTTGACAAAAGTACAAAGGCAATTCAGTGGAGGAAGGATAGCCTTTTCAACAAAAGGTGCTAGAACAATTGGATATCCATATGCAAAAAATAAAAAAAATTTTAAAAAAACCACGAAACTTTGATGGATACCTTGCACCACATACAAAAGTTAATTCAAATGGATCATAGGCCTAAATATAAAACTGTAAATGATAAAACATCTAGAAAAAAATAGGGGAAAATTCTTGTAACCTTGGGTTAGACAAAGATTTTTTAGATATGACACCAAAAGCACTGTCCATAAAAGAACAAATTAGCAAATTGGACTTCATCAAAATTCACACATTTGCTCTGTGAAAGACATTGTTTAGAGACTGAAAAGGCAAGCTACACACTGGAAGAAAATAATTGCAAATAATGTATCTAACAAACAGCTTGTATCCAGAATATATAAAGAACTCTCAAAACTCAATAAGAAAACAAACAACCCAATAAAAAAGCTGGCAAGGATCTAAACAGACACTTCACCCAAGAAGATGCATGACATCAAATAAACACATGAAAAGATGCTCAACATCATTAGTCGTTAGGAAAATGCAAATGAAAATCACAATGAGATGCCACTATGCACTACTGCAATGACTAAAGTAAAAAAAGAATACTGAAAATACCAAGTGCTGATAAGGATGTAAGAAACTGAAACTCTCATACATGGCTGGTGGGAATGAAAGATGGTGCAACTACATTTGAAAACAGTATTGCAGTTTCTTTACAAAATTAAAGAAAGATAGATCTACCATACACTCAGACCATTCCACACCTAAGTGTTTACCCCAAAGAAAAGAAGGCATATGTCCATACAAAGACTGGCACATGAATGTTCATAGAAGCTTTGTTGTAATAACTAAAACCTGGAAACAACCCAAATGTTCATCAATAGGTGAATCAATAAACACATTCTGGAACATCCATACTATGAAATACTACTTGACAATAAAAATGAATGAAATATTGATACATGCAACAACATAGATGGATCTCAAAATCAGTATGCTGAGCCAAATAAGTCAGATCAAAATAAGTATACATACCATATGATCTCATTTCTATATAACTCTAAAAACTGCAAACTAATCTATAGTGACAGAAAGCAGGTCAGTGGTAGCCTAGAACTGGGAGGGGTGAATTACAAAGTGGCTTGAATAAACTTTTGGGGGTGTTGGATATGTTCAATATTTTGATTGTGGTAATGGTTTCATGGGTATAAACATAGGTCAAAACATATGGTATTGTGTACTTTAAACATGTATGGTTTATCATTTGTCAATTAGACCTCAATAAAGCTGTTACATGTAAACAAGAAAGAATACAACTGAAATCCGTATCATCATGAAACAGAAGGATAGGATGGACATGATCTTGTCACTAAATTCTAAAATATTGAAACCAAAGTAATCCTTGGAAGCTTGAATTAAGAAATTCAGGGCAAAAAAAAAAAAAAAAGAGAACTAAAGTTATACAATTCACAGAGCAACCACAACTCATTGCCTCCTGGAAGGTTGGTAAATGAACCTGAGGCTGTTTGGGAAATGTTCCTAACATTTTAGGTTGTCAGAACAGTCAAAAAGGACAATGACAATGTCTCATAGCACCTCCTTGGGTATCACCATCAGAGACAGATGAAGTTTTGAGTTTTTTTTTCTCTCAGTAAGTACTGTTGTATGTCCTATGGGCACCTAAAACTCAACATTTCCCAAAATGAACTCATGTTTTCCCTAAACCCATTCCATTGCCTGTATTCTCTAACTTGGGGAATGATACCACCTCTACAAGACACTCGTTAAGTTAAAGCCTATCCATTCTACCCTTTAAATCTCTCTTGAAACCCATCCCACCTCCTTCATCATGGCCCTGGTTCTAGCCCTTGTCATTTCTTCTGGATAACTGCCACTGCTCCCTAGCTGGTGTACTTCCTTAGCACTGTGTGGTCTTTTGAAATTGCTCATCTGACCAGGCTATTCTTCTCTTTTAATCATTTCTGCTCTCCTACTCTCCTGCAGAATTTCTTTACTTTGGCTGCACATTAGGAACACTTGAGGAATTAAAAAAAACACCAGTGTTTGGACCCCACTCCCATAGATTTTGATTCAACTATTCTTGGATGGGGCACAGCATTTTCCCAAAGCCTCCCAGATAATTTTAATGTGCATCTAAGGTTAAAACCACCATCATAAATCAGAGGTTCTCAAAGTCTTCTGTGCATCAGAATCCCCTGGAAGACTTGCCAAAACACAGAGTACTGAATTCTGCCTCCAGAGTTTCTGACTCAGTAGGACTGGGCTGGGGCCTAAGAATTTGCATTTCTAACAAGTGATGCTGATGCTACCACTCCAGGAAGCATGAAATTGCAAAGAACCTATAATAGCCACACTTTAAGAACCGCTGCCCAGCCTCAATCATAAAGTCTATACTTGTCTTGGCCTACCAAAAGTCTTTGACCACTGCTTGCTGTCTCTCCAATTTTATTCCCTACTCCCCCTTACCTCACATCCTGTACTCTAGCCATAAAAAATCACTCATGGTTCTCTCACGATCCCACGCTGTTTCATGCCACCATGGCTTTGTAAATGCAAGGCCCTTTGCTTAGAGTATGCCCCCTCCATTCCATCTCTCTACACAGCAAACTCTCACTCATTCTTCAAGGCTAAGAGCATGCATATATCACTTCCTCCATGAAGCCTGCACCATCTCTCTTGTGTACAGCTGGAAAAATGCTTCCTGAGTGCCCTCATCTTCATTGCACCCTACTGCTGTCATATTTATTCATGCACATATAAGCTCTAGTGAGCCAGGACAGTTCTTCATTCACTTCTGATTGCTAGTACCTAGCATAGGGCTTAACCCAGAGTAAGTGTCTAGTAAATGTTTCTGGATAAACTGAATTGGGAATCATCTCATACTGGAGCTAGGTATTGGGGGTTGGGACCCGTTGAAATCCAAATGGGTTTGTTAAACTGGATCCTGTGAGGATGCCAGAGTTACTGAGGTTGCTTGTTTCTGAAAACTGATGAGATCTGAGTGGACAAATAGATAGGACTTTGAGCCACAGCCAGCTCAGGTAACCAGGCCAGTCAATTTGGCCATGGCCTACAATGGCAGCAGAAAAGGAAGGAAAGGGCCTTCAGGGCTACCTGGAGGTTGGAAAAACTTATATAGCTATTTCATTGTGATGGCAGAACAGCCTGCCTGCTTCTTTGTCCACTGGTCTGTCTGTGTATCCCCAAGCCAGACTCTACCTGGATGTATAGGTACTCAAAAGCAGCAGGATCCCGACGCAGCAGCTCCACAGGGTCTTTGGGAAAGAAGCTTATTCGGAAGAGGCATTTCATTCCGTGATAGTGTGTCCGCTGTACCACCTGAATTCCAGGGATGAAAGGCGAGAAGAAAAGAGATCTGGAATCAATGGCTGGGGTGTTGGGCAGGCAGCTCAGTGGCTCCTTAAGGTGGGGCTTGGGGCGGAGCTAAGCTGTTGTTTCCTACTCTGTCTCCCACCTGGCTGATTCCAATTACCCTTAGAGGAAAGTAGTGAGGAGTCAGGTCTTTTCCACACTTCTGACCCAAAATAACAGGAATTTTCAAATCACTTATCTAGGACATGACCTTTATCAACAATTGGGTCTAAAGCCCAAGACACTAGACAGGAAGGGAGGGCTACTGGCAATGGCTCAGGCTCTTTTCTTGCTGTGGGATTCATGCCTTTACCTTGCAGAGGGGCTCAGCCTCAAGCAGAATAAATTGCTGATTAGAGTAAATCAAAGGTTTAAAATATTATTTCAAGGTACAGATGAAACATCTTGGCACTATATTGATAATTGTTGAACCTGGGAATGGGTAATAGGGCTAATGATACTATATTCTTCCCACTTGTGTGTATGTTTGACAGTTTTCATAATAAAAAAGTTTAAAATCCCATTTGGAACAACAGACCAACTGAATTCAAAGGGTTGCTTGGGGTTAAGGGAGGTGCTTAGGCCTCCCTCCAGGCAGGACGCCCACAACCTTTCCTTCCCACCAGTGAGTCTCTGTATTGCATTTGGCTGAGAGCTAAACTTGAATCTCTCTTTCCAAAAATCCTTTCATCTTTTTGTGTCTGATTTGGGGTTTTGTTTGGCTTTCATGTAGGCTCTGAAAAGGTATTTCTTCCACTGTTCCTCTCCAACTCTGTCCCACCCTACTTGATAGTAGTGATTGGCTTTGACTGTATCTCTGACACTTCTTGGTGCTTCACTGTTGATGAAATGCTATCCAGCAATCCTGGATTTCCCCAGCCCTTTTCCATATGGTGAGGGCTAGAAAGACCGGATACTTTTTCCTACTCTACCTTGTAAATTGATGTGGGTGACATGCTGCCTATTTTTGGCCCTACTCAGCCAATTCCCAACTCCCACTTGTCCTAGGATAAGTGGGAGTTGGGAATTGGCTGAGTAGGGCCCGCTCCCTGACCCTTCCATAACAGCCTTCATGCAAAAGGCCAAGTTTTCTCCCAGGAAGCAGAAAAATCTATCATGTGGGGTTTCCAGGAGACAGGAGACTTGCAACTGCTCCTTATCTCAGCATTCTGGGTGCCATGCGGTGAATCACCCCATACTCTTCCCCGTAGAGACCAAGACTAATGATCTTCATGCTCTTCTCAGCTCACAAAGGCCACTGCCAAAAGCCCTCTGGAGGTGGATAATATCAGCTTTGGGTGAGAACTGTGACTTCTGGGAACCGGCTGAGCATATCATCATAAATTTTCCAGACAGTGAGTGCCTTGGGTCTTCTCTACTAGAGGCCACATGCAAAGCTATCTGGAAAAAAGAGTTACTTACATAAGCCAGGGGTTGCTTGTCCTGAAGAAGCAGAAACTTGTGATTTTGTTCTGGCCCGGCATACTCAAGGACAAGAGCAAAGTGCTCAATGTACCTCAGGGAAAGGCGGTCCTGTAATGTTACCATCACATCCTGTGGGACAGAAAAGAGCCTTGAGAGGGAGATTGGTTCTGGCCCTAAGCTATTCTAAGCACCAAACATGGGAGGGGGGATTAAACACCAAGAAAAGAAATATAGTCCTGGGGAGAAGGCTGCAACACTGGCCTTTATGGTAGCCCAGGGTCTGTGATCCACAATGAGTGAAGTGATCCATGAGTGCTGCTCAGAGGCCTGGGCCCTGGGGAGAGGTGCAGGGGGTTAGAGGTAGATGTTTCTGAATTTCACCTGGCCAGGCATACGGCAAAAGAAGGTCATGTCTCTCCCTCCCTACCTCTTTCCTTCCACTCAACACATTATCTTTTAAATGCTTACTAAGTGCCGGGCACTGTGTTGGTTCTCCCTTCGCCTTCTCTTATAAGTCAGAATATCCACTTGGGATTGTCTGTCAACTCTAGGGAATGAATAAAAGCAAAAGTGACTTTTATATGATTAAAAAGTATACTATTTCTGGATTCATAATCTAAATCAAGTGACTTGAGTTACTGGCAAAATGTTCATTTTTGACCATAACTGGGTTTTATAGATGATCAATTTAGCAACTTGAAAAATGTATCCACGCAGAGGAACTATGTCATGTGTTTTGTGTACAGTCATAAATCTGACTACTTCTGGGTTCTGTCTGCTCTGCTGCCCTACTTTTAATATTAGGGTGTCTGGAAACATATCAGTAGGGGCTGCACAAATATCAATTTTGAGACTTCTGCCACTGATTTGCTATGACTTTGGCTTATACACTGGGCTCCAATGTGTGTGTTCATGGAGTCAACATCTCTCAGTCCCAAAGGCTGGAAAGAATCAAGCTTGGGAATATGAAACATCCTTACAACCGCAGTTGCCAAACAAGCTCCTTAATGAACACTGAAAGACGTTCAGTTATTCAAATGTTAGGCTGGAAATTGGTGGGTACTTCAGAGCATCTCTTTGTGTTGTCCAAGTAGTCACAGAGGCGCCAGTGTTGCTGGAGCTCTGTCAGGGACAGATGAGGTTTTCTTTGCAGTTTGGCTGCACTGGGATTGTGGACAGCCAATCCGGCGATTGCCAACTGGTGTTACAAGTGTAACAGCCCCTGTGCCAGGCTGTCAATTCACCCAGGTACCTCTCTGGGACAAGTGGCTTGGCAGCCTGTCAAAGCTCCAATAAGTCGCCAGCACACCCTTCCTGGAGTCAGATTGAGATCACAAGCGAGGGGAACACTGCTGTCTTGGAAGGCTAGGGCTACCTGGAAGCCACAATGGCACTGATGATGTGAGGTGGGAGAACTTCAGAGAAGCCTCCAAGGGGAAAGAGAGGGCACTAAACCCTCCAGTATGGAGACAGAGTCCACAATGGACATACCAAGCCACGAATAAACCACCAAGGAGAATTCTGACACAAAGCGAAATTCACATCTGGAGAAGGCACATTTGGGCACCTTCTGGGTGGTCTAGTTCTGTTTCAATGCCCCCTCCCATGCCCCTTTCAATAGACAAAAGAACATTCTATGGCACCCTAAGTAGTATGTTTTGGTCCTAGGTCCCCTGGTGGACCCACCTAGGCCTAAACCTTTCAAAAAAATTCTCCATTCAAGGACTGTCCCCCTCCCTGCAGAGCACTTAGCGTCTCCGACCCTAAAACACAAAATGCCAGTAGCACACCAAATCATTGGGATGACCTAAAACACCCTTAGACATTTCCAAAAGCTCTCTAAGAGTGGGAAGCACCAATCCTGGTTGAAAATCACTGGCAAGACCCATTCTGAGTACCTGATAACTCCTCTTAGCAAACGTTTGCTGGCCCAAGAATTTCTTTACTTATAGGATTGCCTTGGTCCCAGTATGGGAACCTCAGGGTACCTGTGGACCAAGTTAGGTTTTCTGGGCAGGCGTGGTAGCTGCCCAGCAGTTTGGGCGGCATTAGTTGCATTAAAATACTCATTCTGGGGATGGCATTCTCTTTCTGGAGAGAGTCCAGAAGATGTAGGAATGGATATTTCTGTCCCAGAGCAGAGTTGAATCTGGGGGTGAATCATATCATCACTTCTATTCCTAAGGATTAGAGAAAAGTCACTAGGACTTTCTGACACCTGGTTGAGCTGTTAAGAATCACAGTTACAGTAATTGCTCTTCCTGTGAAAAGAATAGCCAAAGGGGCTATGGCTGGACATTTCAAATCTTGGTTCAGTGCTTTAGATCAGGTTGTTATTTAAAAGGCAAGGCATAGCTAAGCTAATCTCCCAAGAGACTGTGTTGATTTCTATGCATAAACTTGTGTAGGTGTTATTGTATCAATATAAATCACTTTTGCTTTATAAATGGCTTAATGATCTTCATATTCCTTAGTTCTTAAGAGTCCTGAAGGACCCCATGTAACACAAACACAAAGCAGTTCACAAGTATAAATGCACATACACGGTTTAACAACTACCAGTACACAGTTGGGCATGCAAACTTCTACCACCACTCTCATCTGCATTTTTGCAGCCTTGTGCTAACAAGCATCCAGAACTTAAAGGCCACCTTACTCCAGTGGCAAGCAGCTATGTGCAGACTCAGAGGAACACAGGTCACGCAACCGCGTGTACTCTGGAGAGGGCAATGCTGGCTAGGGGGAGGAGACTGTATGTACCTTAACAGTGGTCCGACCATCAAATGTGAATGACTTGATCTGCCCATTTTCTAAGAAAACCTTCAGGACGTTTGGGATGAGGAGGAGAGCTTCTTTCTTCATCATTTTCTGTGAACAAGCAGGGAAAGGACAAGGAGAAGGGCTCATTTAAAAGGAGGTAGGAAGCCAGAGGAAGGGTGTGAAAAAGGAGAAAAGGTGACGGAGACAGAGAGCCAAAGGTGTAGGAGGACAGAGACAGAGAAAAGAGCAGATCGATAATACATGGGGACCAGAACCAAATTCCCCAACAAGACACTGAGCCACATCAAAAGCTCGCCTCCATTTGACATGGAGCACCCACATTCTACTGTAGTTCAAACCTCCACAGAGCAGAGCATAGGGATCACTACACACCCCCTGAAGGGCTGATGAGCGGCCTCCTTTGGAGTCTATCTCACCCACCTGATCTTATCTCTGACATTTTTTAAACACCTGCTACAAAGCTTCTAGACTGATCTTATCTCCTGATACCTCCCTTTCCCTGAGGCTCTTCACAAGCCAAGATCATGTCCTGTCAAGGCCTTTGCTCTGCCTTTTCCCTGCCCTAGGCCCTTTCTGACCTGACCCCTGCCTATTCCTAGTACCCACGCCTCTTTCACACCTCCATACCTCGGATGATTCTTCATTATTCAGGGACTGTCCCACTCCCTGCACAACACTTAGCATCTCCCACCCTGAGACATGAAGTGCCAGTAGCACACCAAAGCACTGCGATGACCTGAAACACCCTCAGACATTTTCTTTCTTTCTTTCTCTTTTTTTACTTTCCTTTTTCTTTTTTTGAGACGGAGTCTCACTCTGTCGCCCAGGCTGGAGTGCAGTGGTGTGATCTCGGCTCACTGTAACATCTGCCTCCTGAGTTCAAGCGATCCTCCTGCCTCAGCCTCTCCAGTAGCAACTGGGATTACAGGTGACAGTCACCATGCCTGGCCCTCAGACATTTTCAAAAGCTCTCTAGGACTGGGCGGTACTGACTCCGATTGAGACATTCTTAATAAAAATTCACTAAATAAAGGCTGTTCTCTTTCTCTGAGGACTCTAAAAGAAAGAAAGAAAGAAAAGCTGTTCCCCCTGCCTTTCTCTTTTCCTCTTTGGCAAACTCCTATTTATCCTTCAAAACCCAGCTCAAGTATGTATTCTGTAAAGCCTTGGTCTAATATCATCAAATACTTGGACCTGGTCCTTCCATGCATTCCTATAGCAATTTATGCACACTTCTTACAATGCTCTTACTGTATTTTGTTTTGTTTTGTTTTGTTGAGACAGGGTCTCGCTCTATCGCCTAGGCTGGAGTGCAGTGGTGCAACCACAGCTCACTGCAGCCTCAAACCCCTGGGCTCAAGTGATCCTCCTACCTCAGCCTCCCAAATAGCTAGGACTACAGGCATGTTCCACTACACCTAGCTAATTTTTTTACTTTTTGTAGAGACAGGGTCTCGCTATGTTGCCGAAACTCACCTTTATTATATTTTTGAAGGATATTTGTCTTTCACAATCAAATGGTGAAATGAGAGCACAAAGACCACATCCTATTTATCTTTGTAGTCCCAACACTAAACAAAGTTCCTGGCACACATTTGGTGCACAATAAATGGCTGCTCAATGAATGGGCAGTAGGTGCTTGATGTACATTTATTGAATGATCACTCTCATCCCAACCGTTTCCCTGGGCCAGCATCATCATTAGTTCTATAGGAATGGAAAAGCTGCAGAGATAACCAGATTCCTTAATTCACTGGGCATTCACTGAACCTCTACTGTATGCCCAGCACTATGCTAAGTCTCTATGAGAGCTACAGGAGATTTAAGTCCAGTCTTAAATTCTTGTTGTAGTGACTTGGCACACATACACATTATCAAACCAACAGGTATAAGATGGCTAAAGTTTCCTACTTAAAGCAAATTGGATTTTGATTTTGAAGGAGACAGTGGGTGTGGATGATTTGAGAAGCCAGATGAGAACAGTCCAGACCTAGAGACTGTCATGGATCATGGACAAAGCATGGAAAGAGGAACAAGCAAATCCTCCTGGGTTGGGGTATGGTTGATGATGGTGAGGAGCCAAGAGACAAGCTTGGCTGTGGTCAAGCCAAGGTGGGAAATGATGGGATATAAAATTGGAAGAGTGTGACTCCCTGCTTCCCTCCCTGATCTTGAGATGCCTTGCTCCTGCCAGGCCCAGAGGCCCCAGATCCCAGCGGTGGCAGGTTTTATTTAGCACACTGGGTCGGACTCAGATAATTACTTAATTGAATTTGCTTAAAAATAGAGTTGGCAAGGAATGCCCACAGGATTTATTTTTGCTCTGGCTGCTTAATAAAGCCTTGGAACACGAAAGGAAAGGGTTGATAGGAGAGCCTGGAGTCACCTGGGCCTGGACTCCCCCAGGTCCCGACCTGTGATGAGGCTGCTATGGTCTATACTGGTGGCAGCATGGAGGAGGGTGCTGTTGTAACATCAGGTAATTTCACGAGTGCAGCAAGAGTTGGAAGATTGATGTCTGTCTCTCACCCAGACAAGAGCCTCACACTATGCCTGGTGGCCTGTCTGAGAAAGAAGTAACTCTAGGTGGGTCCTAGCTACTCTGTGGCATTTGCATTCAGATTAGACTGGAGTAGGGGCATCGTTATGCTTTTAACCTAGCTGTGCCTGTAGCCTAGCTGTGACGTATGGAGCGGGGAATCATGGTGGAGGAAGGAGAAAGTGGAGAAGGGGAAGTAGAAGGGAGAGGAAGAGAAGAGAGGGGAGGGGAGTGGGGAGGAAGGGAAGGAGTTCTTCACTGGGTGGCCTGCCCTTGACAGATTACTCTGCAATGTTGAGATGGGATAGGATGCGCCTGTTCCTGCTTCCCAAATCCAAGTCATACATCCTCTGAGTTTTCAAGCACTCAGGACACAAACATCCTCCTGGTGACTTGGACTTTGGGGTCTATTTCACCCTGATTTGCAGGGGCTCCATATTACTCCTTTTCCCCTCTGCTCACCAATTATCACTTCTCTTAAACCTTTTCTTCTAGGATTGACACAGATCCCAACCATCAATTATTCAGACAGCTTGCACAGTGGGGTCCTGTAGTCCCCTGGGTTTGCCAGCCTTCCTCATGCAGAGATGGAGGAGGGCATAGGCTGAGTTTGGGAATGAGAGTCAGGGAAATGGAGATGGAAGACACCTGTGTCCTCCATCTCTTCTTCTCATTAACTCTACCTCAAATAATATAGAAGTGCCTGGCACCCAGAAGTGCATTTCCTGCTCTGTCTGGGCCTGCTATCTTCTCCCGACAACTGTGGCTGTGCCTCAGCACATAAATGCCAAGGGCCTCCAGATAGATCTGCCCATCACAGCTATCAAAAGCACACAAGTGCCTGTTAGCTCTAGCTATCCCGTCCGTCCCCACTGGGATATTACTAACTTCTGCAGATTCCTGAGGGACTCAGCCAGAATGCATGACTGCTTAACACACTTCTTTTCTGCTCTTCACCTGCCTCTTCTCATTTGCACATCTGGAGCCGACAGTTCATTGCATGTAAACCTCCCAAAGCAATGAGAAACACTGTGGCTGGCCAAGACTCCCCAAATTGGCAGCTGCAATGGCATGGGCTGTCAAATATTACCTGTCCTTTGAAACAATACCACCCAGTAGCAGATTTTGTATTGTCTTAATCTGAACCACTTGTCCCCCTCAACATTGCTGAGAGGTATCTGGTAGCAGGGAACAGGTATTTATTTTGCCTCCCCTCTGGTGCTAAGAACATAGCAGGTGCCTAATAAAAACTTGGTGACTTAATGAGAGTCTGTATCATTTCCCTTAGGTAACTTCACTCATCACTGCATGGCCTTTTCCAGTCAAGATGTGGAGTTGCAAGACCACTTAAATGTGAAGAGAGCTCAATTTCACCAGCCACTCATTCCCTGGGTCTTCAGGAAGCCATTACTTCCTTCCTGTTTCTATCAAGTAGCAAAAGATGTTTATGGAGCACTTGCTCTGAGTGTAAGCTACTGTGTTAGGGATGGCAATTTCTCTAAGCATCAGAAGGATCTTGAGTGAATCAATATATATATTCCTTCTCCCCACAATACCTGGGGCCTCTCTGGATGTCACATATCCCTCTTCACTTACTACTTTCCCCCCTCCAGCACCTGGACGCTCCCACTCTAATCCACTGGGAAAGCTGTCCACTATAAGTACCCCAGAGTGAGAGCTTGACAGCCAGGCAGATTATGGCCAGGGGCTGAGGAGATGGAGCCAAAGCTATACTTACTGCATCTGTTTCTCCAACTGCCACCTGCTCAGAAAATCGAACCTTCACAGGATTGGACCTCAGCTTGGCCTTCTTCGCAGCACTGATGAAAGCAGATTTGGGGGACTGGAAAAAGAACAGAGAGATGGTGAGTTCTCCATATCTAGGGAAAGCCTAACCTTTGTCACGTCAGAGTCAAGATGTCCCAGTACAGGTACATTTTGCATTACTGATCAAGGAGTCAATAAATAAATATTGATTCCCTACTAGGTACAAGGCAATGTGCTAAATGCTTCCCTATATAATTGGTGTGTTCTGAAACAGCTGGGCATGAATTGAATTTGGGTAGATTGAACCCCACTATTAATATTCTAGGCCTAGATGAGTTTGCAAAAGTTCTTTAGTAATATCATACATTGACTTTTTATATATTTGGTTTTCTTAATGTGATATAGACCTAAAAGATGTCTTTTTATTATTATTACATTTGAATATAAGCATCCCATAGAATTTACAGAAATGATCTTATTCATCTCACAGACATGCCCTGCCCCTACGAAGGAGTTGCATAATAAATACTATTTTAGATGTGGGAGAAAGGAGACCTAGCACTCCAAAAGGATTTTTCCACAGTTACTACACTATTGGGGAATAGAGATGTGAGAGATTTAACCCAAGTCTCCTGGCTTTCTAGTTTTGGGCTCTGCACCACTTTGTTTATCCAATTCTGTAAGAAATGCCCCAAAAATCAGCCAGGCTTGTTTTTTTTTTTTAAATTTTTTTTTTAGACAGAGTTTCACTCTTGTCACCCAGGCTGGAGTGCAATGGTGCAATCTCAGCTCACTGCAACCTCCACTTCCTGGGTTCAAGTGATTCTCCAGCCTTGCCTCCTGAGCAGCTGGGATTACAGGCATGTGCCACCACATCCAGCTAATTTTGTATTTTTAGTAGAGATGGGGTCTTACCATGTTGCCCAGGCTGGTCTTGAACTCCTGACCTTAGGTGATCCACCTGCCTCAGCCTCCCAAAGTGCTGAGCTTACAGGCCACCATGCCTGACCGGCTTTTAGTTCTTGAAAACTCTCCCACAATTTTAGCGGAAGCATGATTAGCAAACACTGGAAACTAAGCCTTTCCTGGGTGCCCCTTGGATTCTAGCTCCCTGCTGAGCTCTGTATGGCCCAGCAATCAGGAACACAGGAGTTGTGCTGAGGGGCATCCTCATTGTCTTTGGTGGGGGTGGGGGGCATTTATTCAATCATTTGACAAATTTAGCAAGGGCCTACTACATTTCACACACTGTTCTAGGTGATGAGGGATAGAGCAGTGAGCAAGACAGACAAAACTCCCTGGCCTCATGGAGTGTCCATTCCAGCAGGGATAGACAGACGATAAATATCTTTTAGGTAGCAAAGAAGGACTATGAGGAAAAATAAGGCAGGGTAAAGGACTACGCAAGAGAATGAGTGAGTTAGAGTGGGAGTAGTGAGGGTATTATATTAGCAATTTTGAAATACATAATACATTATTATTAACTATAGTCACCATGCTGTGCAATAGATCTCAAAAACTTATTCTTCCTGTCTAAGTGAGCCTTTGTATCCTTTGAACAGCATCTCCCCATTTCCTCCCAACCTTAGCCTCTAGTAATCACCATTCTATGCTCCACTTCTACGATTTTGACGTTTTTAGATTCCGCATATAAGTGAGATCATGCAGTATTTGTCTTTCTGTGTCTGGCTTATAATAATAATTATTATTATTTCACTTGGGATAATGTCCTCCAAGTTCATCCATGTTGTAGAGAGGATTTACTTCTTCTTAAAGGCTGAATAGTATTCCATTGTGTATTTATACCACATTTTCTTCATCCATTCATCCGCTGATGGTGGACACTTAGGTTGTTTCCATATCTTGGCTATGGTGAATAGTGCTGCCATGAACACGGGAATGCCAATGGCTCTTCGGCATACTAATTTCAATTCCCTTGGATATATATCCACAAGTAGAATTGTGCGGGTTATATTTTTAATTTTTTTTTTTTTTTCTGAGATGGAGTCTTGCTCTGTCGCCCAGGCTAGAGTGCAGTGGTGTGATCTCGGCTCACTGCAACCTCCGCCTCCCCAGTTCCAGTGATTCCCCTGCCTCAGCCTCCCGAGTAGCTGGGATTACAGGCAGGCATCACCATGCCCAGCTAATTTTTGTATTTTTGGTAAAGATGGGGTTTCACCATGTTGGCCAGGCTGGTCTTGAACTCCTGACCTCAAGTGATCCACCCACTTCGGCCTCCCAAAATGCTGGGATACAGGTATGAGCCACGGCGCCCGGCCACTGTGGGAGGTTATTTTAGACAGGATGGTCAGGGAAGACCTAAGGATGAGACATTAAGCAGAAACTTAAGGAAGAGAGGGAGAGAGAGCCACCAGGCTATCCAGAGAAAGGCTTCTGGGCAGAAACTACAGTAAAGGCCCTGAGGTGAATTGAGGTGTATGAAGAACAGCAAGGAAGGCCAAGGTGGCTGGAGTGGCGTGATGGAGCAGGAGCAAGGTGGGAGATGCTCAGAGAGGCAGCTGGGGGCTGGGTCATGGAGGACCTTGTAAACCACGGTGAGAACTTTGGATTTCACTCCACTAGAGGGATTTGATTGAACAGAGTCTGATGTGCAGTTTAAAAGGAAGCCTCTGGTTGCTGTGTGGAAAACAGAGTGTAGGAGGACAATGGCAAGAGCATGGAGACCAGTTGGGGGTAAGTACAGTATTTGTAACTGCAATAATATGGTTAAAACATGATGGAGGCTTGGGCTAGGATGGTGATGATGGAGTTGAAAAGTGAGCGAATTCTGGATATATTTTGAATACTGAGTTAGGATGCTATGTTGACTGGATATGAGAGTGAGGAAAAGAGAGACTTCAACTGAAAGAATGGACTTGCCATTTACTGAGATGAAGAGGACTAGGGAGTGAATCAGGTTTGGGGCTACTTCAAACCACCACCCTTATGGGCCTTGCCATGGAGCCCGAGTCTTACAATCAGGAATTTCTTTGTGTTAAGGCCCTGAAGGTCCCTGCCAGCTGGGAATACATTAAGCTATTATCTACCATTTACACTGCAGTTGAGATTCATTTACCAGATCAGCCACAGGAGGGCAGGGCCCTAAGATACACATCAGAAACAAACGTCCTCATTGTGTCTTGGGCCCTGGTCCCAGCTGTGTTCTCTGTCAGAGCCAGCAATCTCATTCCCACAGAGGGGAGACTGCAAAAAACCACTTGTTTCACCTGAGTCCAGCAAGAACTCAGGCAGTGAGTGTCAGTCCTGGCTGCATAGTAGAAATGCTGGGAGGAGCTTTTAAAAATCCTGAAGCCCAGGGCCCACCACAGACCAGTTACATCAGAACTCCTGGGGGTGAGGTCTGAGCATCAGTATTTTTTTCAAGCTTCTGATAATTTCCAAATGCAGCCAAGATTAAGAACCATTGAACTAAAGGAACCTTAGACTTCTCATCCTGAGCCAAAGGGGCAATTTGTTGGCAGCAGACAATATAGCACAATGAAATCCAGAGCTCCATGTATCCATGTGGAGATCATTGCAAAAAGTGATTATAGTATTGATTATACATGGAGTTGATAAATGCCTCTGTGTGTTGCACAGCCTGGTGCTCCAATCCTGAGCAGGGACTACAGGCTGAGGCAGAAGCAAGAGAAAGGGGCAAGATAGATAGAAAGATCTGTAGCTATGCTCAGGCAGCTGTGTTTGATTCCATCTCCACAGTCATCCAAAGTTCCACCAAGGTGCCACAAACATGAGGCAAGTGGAATCTTTCTACCTGACAGTCACCTCTCTTCTCTGCCATCATCTGCCCTCAGATGCCTGCATGGCACAGTGTGTAGAACGAGGCATCTCTAGAGACCTGAATGGGCCATGCAGCTCAACCTTCATTTTCACATGTGAAATGGAGGCCTGGGAAGCGGATATACTTTAACCAAAGTATTGAAATAATTGAGTAGCAGAGCCGAAACCAGAACCCAGGTTTCCTGAACCTTTGCTTAGTGATTGTTCCCCCACAGCAGGCTAAAACTGGGAGTCCTTTCCTGATCTTTCATCCACTGGTTCTGGTTCTACCTTGGTATTATGTAATGGACTCAAACAAATGAAGAACCCCAACTGGTATCCTTTTATGTTTTCACCACAGTGAAAAGGATGGCATCCTTGCTATCCCTACCAAAGATGCAAGACTAGATCCTGTCCTAGTGAGTTTCTGTTTGTACCACTGAAAACCAAAGATTCAGTTAATTATAGGCACAAATCACAAAGGAGGAAATGACATTGCCAATATTTTCAGGGATTATAATCATTTCCAGGTGTCTGTTTCAGAGTTATTTTCAGCTTGTTTATACTTCATTCCTCATTGACCCTTGTCCTGTTGGTCTCTAAGATTCCATCCTATTCTCAGTCTTCAGCCTTGATGCTGGTGACTCATTCATTGCCAGCTGGTCTCTGCTAGATGTCATGGAGTCACATCTAGCCTTATGCTCAGACACAGGTGAGGCCTGCTTTGCAGTGTGATATGAGGGGCCTCTCAGAGGCCTCCCTGTCCCAAAGCATCTTCAAAGCTCAGCTGTGGGGCTTGAAGTTTGTAATATTAGGGGCACTCCTTTACATTACAATGTTGAGAATTGGAAAGGCCCTGGTCAAAATGTGAATGCGGTAGCAGGAAGGCATAATACACTTCAGGGGCCAGCAAATTACAGGCCTACATAGGCCAAATCTTGCTCATCACCTGTTTTTGTGAATAAAGCTTTACTGGAACACAGCCATGATCTTCATTTATGTATTGCCTGTGACTGCTTTCGTGCTACCACATATGGCTTGCAAAGCGTAAAATACTAATTATATGGCCCTTCAGAGAAACAGTTTGCCAACTTCTGCACTAATTCATAACCATGCACTAACCAGCTGTTTTTAAAACTTGCCTGATGATAAGAATCACTGAGGAGTGCTTGTTAAAGTACAGATGCCTAGGCTCATACCAGATTTTAAAAGTTAGAATCTCTGGAAGAGTGGGGCCCAGAAATCAACATTGTTGAAGATATCCCAATCCATTAAGCATACATTAATTGAGCACCTTAAAGCTGGAATGTTTGAGCTCTTCACTGACCCTATTTTTTTCTCCAAGCAGCTGGAAATCTCATTTTGCAACAGGCACCCTTTCTGGCTAAAATGAATTTTGGCCTGAAACATGGGACTAGAATTGCTAAGCACATCTGGGGCCACTGCAAGCCCCTTGAAGCAACTGTGAAGCCAGCAGCTTGGTGGAATAAGGAATAGAAGAGAGTCTGCCTTTCCCTCAGTGCAGAATTCAGCAGCTGGTTATTTTTCGACAATTTTTAAAATTTGGTGTCTGTATTAGTACAGATGTCAGGGTTGTGATCACTTAGATCTTGACCAAAGTCAGGTATAGGGCCAAATATTTTAGAGCAAGATAGGGCCCCACTTTGGCCCTTCTGGCTCACTGCCTTTGACACCTGAGCCTACTTATAATCAATTACTATAGCAACCACTGTGGGAGCCTAGGACAATGGAGGGCCATCCTGGTTTCACCAGATCACTACTAAGGGAACCAGGGGGCCTTCCTTCCCACACTCAAGACTGCCTGGACATGAACATATCCTCTGCCTGACTTCCAAAGCCCACCATAAACTATACCTGACTCTTTAACCACCTCTCCAAGATCGCCTTTTGCTGCACTTGGTGGTTCTACCCACAGCTCCCTGCACACACTGGGCTTGCTATCACTCCTGGACCCACCTCACGCTGTTTCCTCCCTGTCCCCATCCTCCAGGGTCTACAGTGTCCTTTTGAGCAGCTAAATGCCATCACTTTACAGTTTAGTTCAAACTCTACCTTTATCCTGAATCCTTCCCCAACTCCTCAATTCCCCTTCTTGGATTTCCTGTAGTACTCCTGTTAATCCACACTGCCATCACTCATATCCCCAACCAGGCTGTATAAGCAGAGATGCCATTTTATGTTAATATGTCTCCCCCTAGCACCAAGCACATAGTAGACATGGCATAAAATATATTAGATGATTGCTAAAATTAATAATGAATTAGTTCATTAATTCAGCATATATGGTTGGAGTATCTACCATCTGACAAACACTATATGTCAGGAAGCTCTGTAGAAAACCAGTTTCTCTGAGGTGGTTCCCATTATTTTGGCTTTCTTTTTCTAGGCAGGTGGCTCCAAGCAGAGGGGATTCCAGTTCTTTAAGTACAGGCTGTTTTCAGAACCAGAAAACTAAGATTTCATTTGAAACAGATTGTCTGTGCTTGCTTTATCAGGGTCATTCTTGGTCATAATCCAGTACTTTATCTGTTTAAAAATATTTACTGATTACCTACTGTGTGCCAAGGTCTAAGGGTTTCAAGATTAATAAATATCCAGTCAGTCATGAGGACTAGTTGGTAATTCAAAGATTAAGGAACACCCTTAAATACACAGAAGCTTATTAAGTGTCTATCTATGCAGTATGGTTTGAGGGGACCTGGGAAAGAACTTCTGTGACCCCTCTCCCCAGTTGTCTGCCATGCTATGAGTCACTCTTACAAGGAAAATGTCATCTGAGAGACTCCATATCAGAATCATTTAGTGAGCCTTTTCAAAAGACCAATACCAGGGTCTCATCTCCAGAGCTTCTAATTCAATGAGTCAGGGCAAAAGCCCAAGTATCAATATTTTTATGTTTTCTTTTTTTTTCTGTCTCTGCTGCTCGAATGAATCAGAACTGAGTATTAATAGTTTTCAGAGCTTCTCAGATGGTTCTAATGGATAAACAGGGTCAAGAACCATTACCAGGCCAGGTGTGGTGGCTCACGCCTGTAATCCTAGTACTATGGGAGGCCAAGGCGGGCGGATTACTTGAGGTCAGGAGTTCGAGACCAGCCTGGCTAACATGGCGAAATATTGTCTCTACTAAAAATGCAAAAATTAGCCAGTGTAGTGGCACATACCTGTAATTCCAGCTACTCTAGTGGCTGAGGCAGGAGAATCACTTGAACCCAGGAGGTAGAGGTTTCAGTGAGCTGAGATGGCACCACTGCACTCCAGGCTGGGTGACAGAGTGAGACTCTATAAAAAAAAAATACCAGCCACAGTATGTAGGAGTAGGTATTAGGCCATTATCCGCCACAGAATGTAGGAGTTATTAATAGAAAGAGACTTGCAGATTGTCTGGTCCAGTGTCTTTTTTTTAAAAAAAAAAACAAATATAGATTCCTAGGCCACATCCTGGACCTATTAGGAGGTTGTCTTCTGGAAGTAGTGGTAATCAAACTTTAACATGACAAGAGTTCTGTAATAGGTAGCAGTCTCCTCGCACCCATGAGATGCTAAGTGCCTGCTGTGAACACAGTATTATTTTCTGTGATGTAGGGGGTATAACATTAAACACATATTGGGAGTCTTCAAGAAGCTTTCAGTATAGCTAAAGAGAGAATATCTGTCAGTGGAGACTTGTTAAGGTAGTTACGTTCTATAACATTTCCATGAACACTGAATTAGTGAATACTGAACTCCTGCTCCAATATTTCACATAAATTATGGTGTTAAATTTTAAAAACAACTCATCCTAGTAGCTTCTATGTTCTTTATTTTACAAAGAGAAAATGAAGCTCAAAAATGTTAAGTGACTTGCCTGAGGCCACTCCACTCACAGGTGCCAGAGTCAAGACTCAAACGCTGTCCAACTGGCCCCAGAACTGCAGTTTGTTTCTTGCACTACACTGCACTGCCCCCTATCGTCTCCATCCTCTGATTACCTCTGTATGAGAACTGACACAAGAAGGCAGAGCATCACCTTGTCAGACCTCGGCTGGGAACGTGTGCATTGGGTAAATCAAAATTTTCACACTCTGCACATGTCTGCAAATGACCAGGAAAGTGCCATGAGTATTGATTTTGGGGGTTATAAATAAATTTTTGGGAGTAGGCAAGTTGGCAAATAGGGAATCTGCAAATAATGAGGATCGACTGTACATGTATGTAAGCCTGACATTCAATTGGGATGCACTGGGATGGCCATACCAGTTGTAAAATATGGAGAGATTCTTTCACACTGATTGGTAAGCAGGCACTGCCCTAAGCTTCCTGGATGCCACCTGACCTCTCCCCCTGGACCTCCTTACAAACGTAGATCAACTACAGGGTTAACATCTGGCACAATTAAGAGGACTTCAAGACTCTGCTCCAGTGCTATTACTGGCTCATATTTTGACTGGATTGACTTCTACTGTACAGGTCATTAAATGTTTTGACAATTAGCCCTGTGTGTGTGTACTCATCCACTTCTATGCTCCCAGGGTTTAGAGAGCACAAGGCTGACAACTAGAATGTAAGCTCTGTGAGGGCAGAGACTATGTTTGTCTTGTGCACTGCTATATTCCCAGCCTAGAAGAATGTCCAGAATAGTAGGTGTTTAATAAATGCTTGATGAGTGAATGAACAGATTAGGGAAATGCTCATTGAGGTTAGTCAGGCAAAGCTGTTTGGAGAACACGAGTATTGAACAAGGTCTTAAAAGAAACAGACATGTATTAGAAGAGATGTGGAATAGTACAAGGACAAAAGTCCACAGGGCAGTAAGACCTAAGAAGGAAATGTACCTAAGAAGGAGAAGGAAATCAGCCTGGCCTCAGCAAAGGGGCCATGGGTTGGGACCTGCAGAGTGAGCAGAACAGGGGGTAAGAAAATGTTGGAGGCACTGGGATGGGAAAGTTGAGATAGAGATTGGGGTGAGTGTTATGCCCTTTATTCTGCACCTAAGTTTGGACACTTGAGTTTTGTTTAGGTTGCTTTGATGGTTGGAAACTGGGTTTCCTTCATTCCTTCAACCAATATTTATTAGCACCTACTCTGTGCCAGGCGCTGGGGATACAGCCGTAACAAAACACAGTCTCTACCCTCATGGAGCTGACATTCTAATGAGGGACAGAGATGATAAACATGTAAATATAATATCTCATGGGAATGTAAAATGGCACAGCCACTTTGAAAAACAGTCTGGCAGTTTTTTAATAGGCTATATATACACTTACTATTTGACCCAGCAATCATACTCTTGGGCATTTATCTCACAGAAATGAAAACTTATGCCCATAAAAATCCTGTACATAAATATTATAGCAGCTTTATTTGTAGTAGCCCCAAGCTGGAAACAACCCAGATACCCTTCAATGGGTACATGATTAAACAAACTGGTACATCCACACCATGGAATACCATGGGGGTACTACTCAGCAATAAAACAGAACAAAATATTGATACATGCAACAAGTTGGATGAATCTCAAGGACATTTTGCTAAGTGAAGAAAACCAATCCCCGAAGGTTACATATTATATAATTATATTTGTATATTATTTTTATTTGTTTTTTAGAGAAGCGGTCTCGCTGTGTTGCCCAGGCTGGAGTACATTGGTGCTATCATAGCTCAAAGCAGTCTCCAATACCTGGGCTCAAGCAATCCTCCTGCCTCAGTCTCTCAAGTAGCTGGGACTACAGGTGTGCACTACCACATCTGGCTAAATTAAAAAGAAAATTTTTAGAGATAAGGTCTCATTCTATGTTGTTCAGGCTGATCTCAAATTCCTTAGTTCAAGTGATCCTCCCACCTCAGCCTCCTAAGTAGCTGGAATTCCAGACAGGAGCCACAATGCTTTGCTTCCATTTATATAATATTTTTGAAATGATAAAATTAGGGAAACGTAAAGTCGTTGACAGGGATTGGGTGTAGGGGGTGAAGTGAGTGTGGTTATAAAAGGACAACATGAGGAATCCTTTTGGTGACTTTTTTAAGTTTTAAATTTTTGTGAGTACATAGTAGGTATATATATTTCTAGGGTACATAAGATACTTTGTCACAGGCATGCAATGTATAATAACAATATTATGGTAAATGGGGTACCTTGACTGTGTTGGTGGATTCATAAACCCACATGTGATAAATTCATATTGAACCATATACATATGTTGTATCATTGTTGATTTTCTGGTTTTGCTATTGCACATAATTTTTTTTTTTTTTTTTTTTTTAAGATGGAGTCTCGCTTTGTCACCCAGGCTGGAGTGCAATGGTGCAATTTCAGCTCACTGCAACCTCTGCCTCCCGGGTTCAAACAATTCTCATGCCTTAGCCTACTGAGTAGCTGAGACTACAGGTGCGCTCCACCATGCCAGGCTAATTTTTTTGTGTTTTGTGTAGGGATGGGATTTCACCATGTTGGCCAAGCTGGTCTCGAACTCCTGGCCTCAAGTGATCAACCTGCCTCGGCCTCCCAAAGTGCTGGGATTATAGGTGTGAACTGCTGCACCCAGCCTACTGCACATAGTTATACAAGATATAACCACTGGGAGAAACAGGGTAAAACAGGGTAACAGGTACATGGTATACCTCTACTACCATTGCAACTTCTTGTGATCTATAATTATTTCAAAAGAAAACTTTAAAAATATAATATTTCAGCTCTGAAGAAAAAGTAAGCAGTATCAGAAGATAGTGACAGGTAGATGCTATTTTAGAAAGGATACTCAGGGAAGGCTTCTGCAAGAAGGTGAAATTTGAGAAGACATGACTAACAAAGTAAACCCACACTGGGTCTCTGATCAGAGTAGTAAATTCTTTTTTTTTTTTTTTTTTTTTGAGACGGAGTCTCGCTCTGTCTCCCGGGCTGGAGTGCAGTGGCCGGATCTCAGCTCACTGCAAGCTCCGCCTCCCGGGTTTACGCCATTCTCCTGCCTCAGCCTCCCGAGTAGCTGGGACTACAGGTGCCTGCCACCTCACCCGGCTAGTTTTTTGTATTTTTTAGTAGAGACGGGGTTTCACCATGTTAGCCAGGATGGTCTCGATCTCCTGACCTCGTGATCCGCCCGTCTCGGCCTCCCAAAGTGCTGGGATTACAGGCTTGAGCCACCGCGCCCGGCCAGAGTAGTAAATTCTAACCACACATCAAGCACGTTTTAGTGGGAGAGCTGGTGGTCATTTTCAAGACAGGAGATTGGGAGGTTGGGACTGGCTGCCTACTGCCCAGGAGGCAACTGCACACATGCAGCAAAGTGGTGGGGAGGGGACTATTGGTAACAACAATGGAGTGATGGGGCTTGCCTGCCCAGAGACAAGAGAACTGGAACTGAGAAAGGCCTATCTGCCTGGGAGCATTGTGTGTACATATGTGAGAGAGCATATGAGTGTGTGTATATGTGAGTAGTGTGTGTATGTATATGTATGGGTATGAGCGGGTGAGTGTATGTGTGTGAGTGTACGTGTGAGGATACATGTGAGTCATTATGTATGAGGTTGTGAATGAATGTGTGAGTGTATTGTGTGTATCTGTCAGTGTGTATATGTGTGTGAGTGTATGAGTGTGTTAGTGAAGTTCACACTGATGCAGAAGAGGTCTGGGAGCTGGGGGCCATGGGGAGAGGCAGTTAGTTTGAACCAAGATTGATTTCAATCCTGCTCTTGCCTGGTGAGCCCATGCTGTGCACCTGTGTTCCATCCCTCGCTGTGTCATCTCTCTATGGAAAATCTTGCCCCATCCCTCAAGGTCCAGCTCCGGTGCAGCCTTCTCCTTGAAGCCTTCCCTAATTTCACGTCCCCCACCCCCAACAGATGTGACCTCTCCTGTGGCTATACATTGAGGGTACAGCATCCACGCTGGGGTGCAGAGGACTGTTGGGGACATGAATAAGGGGACAGGTGGGCTGGAGGTAGAGTGAGGGCTCTGAATTTTGCACATGGAAGTTGTGTACCTGGGTTTGTGCATTTAAGCTAAGAATGCTATAAGGATATAACCAATAATGGACACTGAACTTTCTAAATCCAACTCTTGAGGAGAGGGGACTAGAAATTTTTACTTTTAATAAGTAGTCCTGGCAACTATTATGATCAGGTATGTTTAGGCAACACTGTTCTACTTTAAATCTCTCAATGTACAGATGATGAAACAGGTCCAGAATGGGGAACTGACTCATCCAAGGTCACAAAGCCAGTTAAGTGATTGTACCAGGACAAAGATGAATCTGTTTGTTCAAGTGTACCCCCCAGCAACTTTATATTAAATTATATCACATATGGTGCTGTGTCTCATACATTGTAGGTAACTTATATGAATAAGATTGGCACCTCTTTATGAGAGTTCACATTGGACAGATACATTTTAATGGAGTACAGCCAAAAAGAAGTCGAAACTGTATTCGGAATTGAGGCAGTGGGCAGCTTAAGTGGGTAAAGCAGAAGGCACAGGACAGAACACAGCACAGCACAGCCCTTCAAAATCCTCAGCTTTGGACATGAGCAGAGACATGCTGTTCAGAAGGTATTCTTTAAGTTCACTCCTAAATCCTTGGCTCATATGTTGGTTGTAGTGTCTGAACCCCCAACCCCATCACTGTTGCTTTCCAATATGGAAATGAGGAAGGGATGGCAAAGAGGTCAGGAGGAAGGGATGGCAAAGAGGCTCACTCACCTGATGAGTGTGCAGAACTGTAAGAACGATGAATTCCTTAGCGCTCCTACAGAGAAAAGAGGGAACAGGAGAGTAGTGTATCATGTACTAGGTATTCATCTAGTACAAGAAGCAACACCAGAATTTTCCCCTGGCTGCATTCAGGTATATGGATTAGGATAGAGGGCAATCTGAGTGTCTGCATGGACACTTCACCTCCAGTCATTTGTGGAGGCCGGCACAAACCATCCATATTAATTCACACAGGCATCCGAAGATGGTATAACCATTACCTCTGGGGTTGTCATTTTTTAGGTCTTCTTTTCATATTCCTTCTCACATACTCTCTGTAGAAATCTCCAAACCTTAGTAGCAATTTTATGTGTAGACTAGAAAATTCTCAAGGAAAACTGAAAGCCTGCATTACAGAATTCAAAGTCAGAGAGTCCTGGGAACCATGTACAATGATTATTGGTAATTTGGTATTTAAGTGAGAGGAGACATTCAAAGGAAAAACCCAAAGGAGGTCATTTGGTCACCATGACTCATACTCAGCAGATTTGTTTTAATTGAGGGACCAAAAAAGAGAGCCAGGGAGCAACAGATGGAAACCAAAACTCTCCAGATAGCAAATATTCAAAAGAATGAAGAATATGAAACTCTTCCGGCAAGAATTATGCCAATGATCAAGCAGGCTGTGAGGTATGAAAATTCTCTCCCAGGAATACATAATCTTTTAAAAGAACTAAAAGAAGTGGAAATAGTTTGCCTTGAAGGAGCTTCCCCTCTCCTTGTTGGCCCTTTTCAAATGTTTACGTGAACAAAGTCATTTAAGAAGTAGAGTCAAGCTGCCCTTGATTCTGGATATTTGAGAAATGCCAAGGCCCGCGGCTCTAGAACTCTGAACATCTCCCACATTTGGTGAGGCAAACTACAGGGATTAATCAGCCCCAGTGTTTGGGAAGTTCCCAGAAGTAAAGAGTTGTTTTCCAGGAAAAATACTAAAGAAAATACTTTGTCTTGAACAGGGGAGGGGCATAACATAAGTTGGATTATGTGACTCGTCTCCTCCAGCCCCTTGCCATGTCTCCCTATTTCATTTAGAACAAAGCCACAGTCCCTATGGTGGCTTCAAAGGTTCTCCATTATCTGGACTTATTTTCTACAACTCTCCTCTTTCCTTACCAACTCCAGTCCTACTGGCTTCTCCCCTGTTCCACAATCGTGCCAAACACACTCTTGGCCTTAGGGCCTCTGCACTGGCTGTTCTCTCTTCAACACCTTCTCCTCCCTCAAGTCTTTCTTCAAATGTCACCTTCTCAATGAGGTCAACATAGGCCCTACTGTTTAGTTACATTTTGCACCCCTGTGCCCAGCACTCCTGATCCTCTTTACCTAGATCTACTTTCTATTCTTAATAACGTTTATCAGCTTCTAATATGTTGTAGAACTACTTATAATCTTTTCTGCTTATGATGTGTCTCCTTTCACTAAAATGTAAACTCCAGTGAGCCAGGGATCTTTGTCTGTCTTATTCATTGCTGTATCTTCAGTGTGTGGAACAGCGCCTGGTGCATCAAGGACAATAATAAATACTGGTTGGTTGATTGATTGAATGAATGAATAACCCACTGGCTCCCAAGGTTATCAAGAGTGTGTTCTGCTTTAACGCTGAAAGAGCTCTGGAACCCCTCACGAAATCAGCCTAACTTGTTTTGGAGTGCAAAGATATCTACTGAAAGCAAAGCAGTGACTTCTGAGGGACCAGGCTGAAAAAACCCCAACATGCCCTAATAGGATAGAAAGAACTCACCTCATATTGGTGTGGTAGCAGAGGGTGGAGAGTGGAGGGTGGGGAAATGCAATACACAACTGAACTTGGAGAAGAGTCAAATAAAAGATCATTTGGGATCAGACACATTTCATGGTATTGAGCTGGAGGGAGCATGCCAAGGAAGCCAAGAAGTGCTCTGGACTTCAGGAGGGAACATTCCAAAGCCCTTCAGAGCTAGTTAGAGGGTGCTGTTCCATACACAGATTGCTATGTCTGCCTTTGAAGGCAAGGGAAGAGCTCTGGGACCAGGTGGGCTTTTGGGAGCCTGGAAAGATGAGTGGGATGAAAACACTCTGAACCAGGAGGAGTTGAAGGAGATGGAGGCAGAAATGAAGTCAGACTATGCAAGGGGGAGAGAGAGAGGAGGAGGAGAGAGAGAGAGAAAGAGAGAGGGAGAGAGAAAAGGAGAGAGAGAGAGAGAAAGAGTGAGCATGTACATGGTTCCATTTGGAGTGAGATAGCCAAGCTCCCCCAAACTGAGGTTAGTCCATGCAATTTGGAGCCTTTACCTCTTATTCTCTAATTCCTTTTTAACAAATGTATGCCAGGGTGTGTGCATGTGGTGTGGATGTGGGGTAGGAGAGTGTGTATGGTGTGTGTGTGTGTGTGTGTGTGTGTGTGTAATGTGTGTAGGGGTAAGGGATAGGTAAAGACAATGTGATTACTCTCCATTTATAAACAGTGGTGATCCCACAACGTTCCTTTTGTCATCAGCTTCCATCTGGGGAGGGCATTTAGGGGCCACAAACACTATGGACAGTATCCACATTGGGAGGTTCTCTTCCTCAACCCACTGGCCACGGATTCTGATTTTTTTTCTGGAGTGGGGGAGTTGGTCAATGTCTTGCTTGCACTGTGCATATCTAGGATGTTCTTTTAATGGCTTGATTCTCATCTGTCACTTGGTATGTCCCACTGGACAAAAAAAAGGGGCTGGGGTGAAGAGATTCGTCGGGTGGAGGGAGGTAGGGGTGAGACTCCAGCAGGGAGTTCTTTGCATCTGTTCACATCATTGGAGATGCTAAGCCAGTGTGTATGAAGGCTCCTGCTGACCCTGAATAGCCGGCCCCTGAAGTTCTGGGTTAGCCAGGAGCCCTGTATAGGGCTTCTCTGCCTGGAAGGATTCTGCTCTCAGAGCGAGGGGGGATAGTGGTAGCCCCATGTCACCGGTGAGTCAGGGGTGGGGATACTGATCAGCTCCTGCCAAGACGCCCCTGTTACCTGATAAGTTCTATGAGCCTCTCCCTCGGGGCTTCACTCACGTCTTCCTCATTAATAGCCACAATCTGGTCACCAGCCAGGAGCTTGTTCTCAGAGGGGCCTCCTGCAAAGGAGGGGAGAGAGATGTGACGGCTTAGGGTTACTGCTGGTAAAGTCCAGGTCTGAGCAAGTCCTCTGTGCCTGTAGGAGCTGAAGCGGGTGCTGAGGCCTGGAGATGGTGCAGGCTGAGCTGTGGTGGTGTAAGGGTTGCTATTCGAGCTCTCTCCTACTGTTGCTGCTGCTGCTGCCTATAAGCAGATAGAGGGCAGAGGAATGAAGACAGAGAATGGAGTTGGCCTCCTTTAGTTCCATGCCAAGAAAGACATGCTCTGGACTTCAGGAACAAACATTCCAAAGTCCTCCAGAGCTAGTGAGAGGGTGCTGTTCCAAACACAGAAAGCTAAGTCTGCTTTTGAAGGCAAGGGAGGTGCTTTAGAACCAGGTGGGCTTTTCGGAGCCCCGGAAAGACAAGTGGGGTAAAAACACTTTAGCTGGGCATGGTTTGGTAGCAAAAGGTCCCAGACTTAGATGAGGTCAATAAACATTTTACTGGCTTACTTCTTAACGAGGAACACAGACTTCCATTTCATAGGCGGGACTTGCTTAGGTACAAGGAATGACTTTCAGACTACTGGAGGTGGTCAGGTGACAGGAGGAGGAAGGATCTTCTTACTTGAATATTATTCATACTTACTGGTCTGTAAGGACTTAAGCATTCACTTGTCTGAAGACAGAGGAAAAAAACCTAAAGGGTTATTTTTTTTCAACACTGAGAAATGCCACTGTCCAATAAATGAGGGGAACAAAGTACATACCCTTGTGCAGTTGGATATTTGTTTCCTCTCCCTCCCATTTCTTTTCTTTCTTTATTTTTTATTTTATTTTTATTTTTTTGAGGTGGAGTCTTACTCTGTCACCCAGGCTGGAGTGTAGTGGCATGATCTCGGCTCACTGCAACCTGCACCTCCCAGGTTCAACAGATTCTCCCACCTCAGCCTCCTGAGTAGCTGGGATGACAGGTACACTCCACCACACCCAGCTAATGTTTGTATTTTTAGTAGAGATGGAACATCTCCATGTTGCCCAGAGTGGTCTTGAACTCCTGACCTGAGGTGATCCACCTACTTCAGCCTCCAAAAGGGCTGGGATTACAGACGTGAGCTACTGTGCCTGGCTCTCCTTCCCATTTCTACTGCAAGGTTAAGAAAGCAGACCTATCTGAGGGCTGTACCTTCTTGGTTGGGGCAAAGGGTTAGGGTAGACGGGTACCACAAGGCTATGCTGCCTCTGATGTTTAGCAAAGATCTTCTTGGAGAAAAGCTTCTCAGAGACATGGGGAGAATGAGAAGTCAGATCCAGCCTGACTCAAATTTGAAAGAAATGTTCAGTGACATGACCCATTATCAAACCAGCCTTGACTCTTGTTTGAGTCCACCTTGAAGGGCCAGATCCCAACTTCTCCCTCTCTCTCCAAAGAAGGGGGCAGCCCAAATTCCAAAAACATGAACATACACAACAAATACATCACTTGAGCACAGCTCAATGGCTCTGGAGTGTAGAGCCTATGTGCTGAGGATGGCTGCGCCAGCACAGGCAGCAGGATTCATTGCTCGAGCAGCAATTGCCCTAAATACACTAAGCCAAGTCTCCTGACAGTGCACTGGCTTCAGGAGCAGAGTGTGGTGGTGAAAAGAACACTCTTTACAGCCAGACAGACCTGGACTCATAATTCCGAATCTGCAGTTTACTGGTTGTGTGACCTTGGGCAAGACATTTAATCTCTCTGAGTCTCTCTTACTTCATCTATAAAATGGGAAAATAACAGTACATATGCATCACAGAAATGTTGGGAGGATGAATGAGATGATAAATATACAGCACTTAAAATAGCTGATTGACGTTGCTAAGAATTGGATAAATGGTAGTTATACCATCCAAGGGACAATTCCTTTAACTCATTTCATTCCTTCTATCTACTTCTGCCAAAAATGCCAGTCTCTTAAGTGGAAGCCACTCTGTCTATCTTCTTCTTCCTTTCCCTCCCCTCCCTTTCTTCCATCTAACAGAAGAGGTCCTCAAGGAACTCAACCTCCTTTATGGGCCTTGGCCCTTTGATGGCACTGGTAACATCACTCTGCTACTGCTTTCACAAATGGTTTGTTGGCTTGATCAACCATAATTGCTCTTCTGTAGAATACTTTTTTTTTTTGTCTTTATTATGGCCTCAAATAAAGAACCAAATAAGTCCTGTGCGTTCAGGAGCCACCTGGACCAGAAGCAGCACTACAGATCAGTCTTTTATGGGGCTTTTATAGGGCTATGCATGCCAGCCCCATGGCTTTTTGTGGTTCGTGCCTGGGACTTTTCTTCTTTTCACCCCTCCAACTCCTTCTTCATTGTTATACCTTTGGCAGCTGAACCCCTCTAGGCCTGGGGGCTTCCTTCAGCTGTGCAAATTCTGTGTCATTTGAAGTTAAAGTAGGGGCTCCTGGTGGTCTATTACTGAGCGTTAGCTGGTCCCTCTTTCCCAGGATAAATTTGATTTCTGATCAGAGATTCAAAACCTTTTTGCCAAACTGCATGACTGACTCCAGAGCCTTAGGTCAGCCACGGACTCCTGTACTAAATTGTTGTTGCGTGTGTGTGTTTGTGTGTGTGTGTTTTCCCCCCTCTGTGCCCTCTAGTTGAAGAGAGAGCTTACAAAAATCTTTTTCTTTTCCTTGGAGGATTGCAAAATTCATCAAATTTCTGCAAGACCAGTTTGTACTCTGGCTGCTCCTCTTGACTGAGCGAGAAACTGTTGTAAACATCTAAAGCCTCAGGCCCAGCAAGTCAGGAATAAAGCTCCATTCCGTCTGTCTTTTTTGTCAATGCCTAGCACATTCAAAACAAAACAGTACTTCAGTCTTTTCCCATTTCATTCATGATAGCAGGGCTTCATAGCTTAGGTGGGGCTTTGCTTGTTCCATCCCACATGGCCCCTTTCAGGACCTACTTCCCCTGCATGGCATCAAACAGGCCCAGGTGCAAACCCTGGCTCTGCTGCTTTACAGCTGAGTGACACTGGACAAGTCATTTCTCTTTCATTATGCCTCAGTTTCCTCGTTTGCAAAATGGGAATGATATTACTTATTTACCTTGCAGGGGTGGCTGTGAGAATTAAACAAGATGATGTAAAGCACACAGTAGATGCTTAATCAATGGTAGATGTTTGTTACTGCCACTCAAGCATTCAGAGATTTCATTATCCTCTCCTCTCCTATCCCACCTGTGGTCTATATCTTCATTCTGGTCTTCAATGGCTGACCTATTTCATGAGTATGTACATGTCTCCACAACCTGATGGTTAGGTTCTTGAAAACAGGAACTGTGTCTTGTACTTCCCTACAACGTTGCTGGGCTTAGAGTAGGCAATCTATAAATACTTGTTGAATTAAATAGAATAGGCACATCTTTTTTTGCAAGACATTATGGCTCTTTTATGAATGTTCTATGCAAAGGGAATCTTTATTAAGACCCAGATGCTGTTAAACAATCAACTGTAGCCTTTTTCTAGGGCTCCAAACAACCTCAATGGTCGTGTCTATCAGTCTTAAAAGGCCAGCTCCCTCACACAGTTATTGGTTGGCAAGTCTTCAACCATTCTTCATGAATTCTTCAGCAACACAGTCAGAATGCTTGGAAGCTCTGCTTTTTGGGAAGACATGTGGGTGTTGGGAGACAGGAGTCAGGGCTAGGGGGATACTCTGAGGGACACCTACCTGGCCTCACAGATCGAACCACCACAGGCCTCTCACTGCCAGCCACGAAGCCAAAGCCATATATAGGGTCTCGATGAACGGTCACTTGTCGCAGTATCTCTGCTGGCAGCTGCTCACATTCCATATCATTTGCGCTCTCTTCCTGCATCACATGACTGGGGAAAAGGGAAGATGGGAGCAAAACAAGATGCACAGGGAACTAAGCCTCAGAATCAGCAGGGAGAGAGGCTGGTTAGGGTTCTGGCCCTGGCACCCAGGAGTTTACAGCTTAGCTTCCTACATCCTCTGGAGCCAACAGAGATGATGACTACCTCATATTTCAGATTGGAGAAAGAGAAACCTAGAAAGTAGAAGCTACTGTCTTCAGGGCTAGAGCCAATAGAAGAAACTGATGTCATGAGCCTGAAATTAGAGTCAGACCCTTCCTCTCAGATATTGGAACTCCAGAAGGAACCCAATGCAAATATTCTGCAGAAGTTAACTGTCATCTTCCACTGACTTAGCTATTAACTCCTTAAAGGAGACCAAAACCTTGCAGGAAGAGACCACAAGACAGGCAAGTAAGTGGCAGAAGAAATGTAAAGTTGTTCCAGAAGATGGAGCATCTTCATGAAGCCCTGATGCAATTTTTAAAATTTTTTTTTTAATTTTTTTTTTTTTTTTTTTGAGACAAAGTCTCGCTCTGTCACCCAGGCTGGAGTGCAGTGGTGTGATCTCTGCTCACCTGCCTCCCGGGTTCAAGTGATTCTCCTGCCTCAGCCTCCCAAGTAGCTGGGACTACAGGCATGTGCCACCAAGCCTGGCTAATTTTTGTATTTTTAGTAGAGGTGGGGTTTTGCCGTGTTGGCCAGGTTAGTCTCAAACTCCTGGCCTCAAGTGATCCTCTCACCTCAGCCTCCCAAAGTGCTGGGATTACAGGCGTGAGCCACCACGCCCGGCTCATCTTGATGCCATTTTAAACTTGAATATATCTTAGATTGTATACAAAAATAAATGATTTAGGTAGCACATATAAATAAATGCGCTAATGTCTGGGACCACAATTGTCCATAATGCCAACTTCTTTCAGTTCCACAGGAACTCTGGAAAAGAGTTCCTGTGGGCCAGGAGGGGAGCTGCATCCTGGGGCTGCCAGCAGGCCTGAAAGCCCAGAGGAGCTGGGAGAGGAGAAATCACTGTCCTAACACTGGGGAGAGATTACACATTGTTCTCCCGATGCCCACAACTTAAGTGACTAAAGCTTAGGAATTCCACAAGAGCTTCATAAATGTTCTTCATCAAGGGCCAGGGGAGGCATACTGCAGGCAAGAAGGGGTCTGAGTGTAGTATTCAAATGAAAAGCACTGAAGAGTGAGGGTGTAGAGACACTGAAGTCTGTGATGACACTGGTGCCAAGGCCAGGGAAGGAGGTAAAAGGAGGAATGGATGGTCAAGGAGAATGGTAGGGCAGGTGGAGATGGAGGAGAGAGGGCCAGGGCCAAGTGACCCAGCGCCTTGGCTCGCTCATCTGGCACCACTACAGCCCCAGACTTTTAGGCCTTCTAGATAGATGGGTTTAAGTTTTCTAGCCTCAGTATGTGTATTCACTAAAATTACAGTTCTAGGCAGAGCCCTTTGGAACAAGATACAGAGGGCCAGTAGCTAATTAATGAAACTAGTATAGGTTTGTAAAAGAAGTAGGAGGTTTTGACACTCTGAGAGCAATGCAATTCTTTTTTGTTTTTTTTTTTTTTTTTGAGATGGAGTCTCCCTCTGTTGTCCCAGCTGGAGTGCAGTGGCACGATCTCGGCTCACTGCAACCTCCACCTCCCAGGTTCAAGCGATTCTCCTGCCTCAGCCTCCAGGAGAGTAGCTGGGATTACAGGCGTGTGCCACCACGGCTAGCTAATTTTTGTACTTTTAGTAGTGACATGGTTTCACCATGTTGGCCAGGCTGGTCTTAAACTCCTGACCTCAGGCGGTTCACCCACCTCGGCCTCCCAAAGTGCTGGGATTACAGGCGTGAGCCACCGCACCCAGCCGAGAGAAATGCAATTCCTTATTAGCTAAGAATATCAAATTCATCAGTAGCAAATGGTTTGAAGCATTTAGGTTATTTATCCAGGACACAGTTTCAGTAATTAGAGAGAAGCTTTAGGACTATTTATAGGGGAAGGAGAAAAGATTTAGAATAATTGTGTAAAAGAGAAATTCATAGTCTAGCAAAGAACTCTGAAGTTGTCTCTATCATATGAGATCTATCTGGCTACACCTCACGCTGGCTTGGAGTCTATCTGTCACCCCTTCGGGAGGTGGAAGGGGATGCTAGGATGAGGTCAAGTCCCTGGAAGGCAAATTCAGAAACTTGCTCCTTCCCTCTCACACCACTAAGATAAATGGCCACTTTTCAATAGAAAGTCACTCCGAAGCTGGAACGTGGCTGATTAGTGTCCTGGACAGGCACCCTCATGGGACAGGGACCCTCTGAGGGTGGCCACAGGCTGGCGCCTCTTTCATTTTGGCTCCTGGTGGCAGGCAGGAGCTCGTCCTTGAAGGGAGCCAGAGAACATCTTCCTGCAGCTGCCGTCTTGCCTCACCCCTAGGACTATTTGGGAAATGAGCCCTTTGCTTCCTGCCACCCGAACTTGTTGGCACTAAAAGGACTTCTTGGGATGGCACCAGCTCATTTCTGACATGGGCATCAGCCAGGGAAGGCTGTGCAGACTGTGGCGTGGGGAGCAGGAACTCCAGCAAGGAAGACAGACACAGGTGTGCTATGGAAGTGCTTGGGATACTGTCCTATGCTCAGTGCTCCCCCTTGATCCCTGCCACTGCAGCCTCCCCTTTGCCCCTTTTTCCTTTTTTGAAGCAGAGGACACTTCAATTTCCATTGGACCTTGAGGTACTACCACTTCTGAAGAAAATGGGCACTCCTGGAGCCAGAGGAATCAATAAGCAAACAGCCTTTTGTGACACAAGTGCTTTGCTTTACTCTTTTGATACATATTAATCAATCAACAAGTATTTATCGAGTGCCTAATCAGACAGTCCAGCACTCTGGGGTACACAGGAGAAGTGACAGGTCTCTTCCCTCAAAGAGCTTTCAGTCTAGCTGCGGGAGAAAAGACAAGTGTGTATACTGAACAAGAGAATTACAGTGCTAACTGAAACTGGTAGATGAGATCTATAACTAAGTTCCAACTTGGGTGTTCAGAGGAGGGGGTGGAGAAGCTGGAGAAGACTCCATAGAAGAAGTGGGGATTGTACTCGCTGGCCAAGAAAGGGCAGAATTGGGGAGAGAGGCAAGAACCAAACTGTGTGCATAGGTGCATTCCATCTTCCTGCAGGTGGCCCAGTTATGTGGCTCATAGCCGCAGGCGTGTATCCAGGTGTGGCTGGAGCACATTCATCCCTGAGTTGTCCCTAACTGAGCCAAACTAACTGCCCTTAACTGCCTTCAGTTCTGCAAGCAGCCCTTTTCTCACACCACTCCCAGGTATCTTGAGACAGGGGAGAAACACCACCATTAACAGACCAGAAGGCCATTTTACAATTCAAATGGAAGTTGTTCCTTCCCTCTTGGGGTTTGCCTTTTTCAGTGTCTGCAGCTCAGTCCCTCTGAAATTTGCTAAATGCCTGGAGACTTGGGAGTGACACTGAAGGCAAGCAGTGATGGATGACATGAGCTCAGCTGTCCGTGGGTCACATGACTATCCTCCTGGGGGAAACAGGCAATTTGACTTTGAAAGATGTTTGGCTTCTGGTCCCTTCAAACAGGGCATCCCCGAACAAAACTGTGAAGCATCCAATGCTTATCTCCCCCCCACCCCCCACCCCACGAGGTTTGTTTCTGAGGCCTGCTATTTGCTTCTGTTGTTTACTCCAAAGTATGCAATGTCTTCCTTCTCTCCCCTTCTTACCAAAGTCCCCAAAGGTATTCCCTCACCTTGTGCCAGGCTTGCCCTCTCTATTTAGCGACCTGGGTAAAGGCCTAGCCTTTCTCTTCTGCCTAATGATAATATTTTATATTCATGCAGTTCTTTTCATTTTTACCCTCATTACTTAATTTGAGAAAAGATGCTTTCACATCCATTATCTCCTCTGTCCTGCCAGACAGGCTAGGTGACTGTTCCTCCTCCATCCCAGCCTTCTAGGTAGGAGATGAAGAGGCACAGACCTACAGTGGCTAAGCACATTGGTGGCCCAGCTGGGGCCACATCTATATGCTAGGACCCACAATCGCAGCACCCCATTCCTGCTCCCTCCCACTCAGGGTCCTGGACCCTCTGGCTATCCAGAGTCTCCATTGCAAGCTGCCCCAACCCTACAGTCAGCAGCACTCTACGTCCTAGCCCAGCCTGTATGCTCAGCCCGCATCATAATTAACCTGTTTCTGAGCCTGTTCACTCTGCGTTGTTGGGAGAATGAAATGAGATCATGACTACAGAAGCACTTAGGAAGGTTAAGCATATCACACAAATGTAGAGGTGGCGATGTTATTGGTAGCATTCTTCGGGGTGGCTGGAGGAGCAGAGAAAGGGAGCCAAATATAAACTTCACCCACTTCACACGGCCGAAGCCCTTCCCCCAACTCCTTGCCTCTAAGAGATAGGCCCGCAACACACTCTGTCCGCTCATTCTCACGGCAGCTCTTTCCCTGACCCAACTACCAGACAACCTGACTCCCTCTGGATGCCCTGATTTCTCCATGGGCTAAACTGATCCCTCCATCACTGTCCAAAGAGGGACTGGTAGCTCGAGCTCATGCTAACAACTGTTGCTAGGCAGATGTGGCTAAAGGACAAAGGAACCGAGAATAATATTGAATGATTCTAAGCTGATGCTCTCCTGAGTTGTGCTTTCATGCAGGAAGATGGAAATGTAACAGCTAAATTTCCAGGCATCCACTTTTAGTTCTCCAGCCCTCTTTGCCTTTGGCTCCTTTTTCTTTACATTTGGTTGGCTCCTTGGGGAGTCTTGTCACTCCCCTCAAGACTGGCAGGATTTGGAACCATGTGGGGCCAATTAGCCCTCTGATTCCGGTAACAGAAGCCTGACTCTACTGGAAGCTCTAGAGATCCAGCATGGCAGGCTAGCAGCTGGGCCCCCATGAGATGCAACATTTCCCTGGCGGCAGAGATGGCAGCCCATTCCCAGAGCTGTGAAGTAGCTGCTCTGGGTGCCCTTTTGTAGGGAGCTTGGGCACAAACCTTTCTTCCTGTAAAGGAGCCCTTGCTTGTTATTTTGGCTAGTTGCTCCTTATTCTAGTAGTGCTGCTCAAACTTTAAAGTACATACAAATCACTTGGGAGTATTGCTAAAATGATTCTGATGCAGTAGGTCTGGAGCAAGGTCTGAGACTCTAACAAATTCCAGGGTCGTGCCCATGCTGCTGGTCCACAGACCACACTTTGAAAAGCCAGGACTGAAAAGAGTGCTATTTTTAGACAACGGAAGAGCTACAGTCAGGTGGGAAAACTGAGGTGCTTTTATTCCACTGGGTTATGGCATTGAAGGCCTGGGTTAAAACATGAATGTTATGTTTTGTGGACACATAAATTCATGCAAAAAAAAGAACTTGCTGGTTGAATCAGATTTATCCCAGGAGAGAACAGGGAGGGCTCTAAACTGACACGAAATAAGACAGATACGGTTGCACTGAGGAAAAGTAGACAGAAGATCTGAAAGAGGGGGCACTGTTTAAGTCCAACTGAAGAGTTTGGTCAGCAAAAGGAAAGCCTGAGAACAGTGGCGTCTGGGAGGAAGGTGAGGAAAATGCTGAAAAAGGGGACAGTGCAGAAAACAATAATATCAGCTGCCATTTATTGAGGACTTACTATGCTCCAGGTGCTGTCCACAAATTATGTCATCCCATTTTCACAATAACCTCATGAGCTAGGTGGTATTATGTCCATTTTACAGATAAGGAAACTGAGATTTTGGAAGAGAGATTAAGTAATTTGCTGAAGGGTATACAACTATATATATTGTGTGGCACCAAAATGGGAACCCAGGTCTGACAACTCCAGGGGCAATTATCTTCCACAATCTGTGCCAAGAACCTGTGGATAAAGTAGGGGTTTTGTTGTTGTTATTGTTGTTTTGTTTTTGAGATAGTGTCTCACTCTTGTTGCCCAGTGGAGCCATCACAGTTCATGGGCTCAGATGATTCTCCCACCTCAGCCTCCTCAGGAGCTGGGACTACAGGTGCGTGCCACCATGCCTGGCTAATTTGTTGTTGTTGTTGTTGTTTTGTATTTTTAGTAGAGACAGGGTTTTGCCCTATTGGTTAGGCTGGTCTCGAACTCCTGGGCTCAAGTGATCCGCCCACCTCAGCTTCTAAAAGTGCTGAAATTTCAGGCATGAGCCACCGCACCCAGCCTAAAGTAGTTTTCTAGAAGGCAATAAGATAGGTTTGGTAGGAAGATTCGGCAGACTGCTCTTGTCTAAGTGAATTGAGGGCCACTTCAATGCTGTCTGTAAGAGCAGCCTCCCTTGAAGTCCCCCTACCCAGCAGCTCACCTATCAGAGACTCCAGCCCCAGAACTGGCTTTTTACATGCCTCTAAGCCCACCCTCCCATATGTGAGACTCATCCAACAAGGCCTCGCCTTTCTGTTGACTTCAGTCACCACCAGAAAGAAGTCTACTTGCCTCTGGTCCTTAGAACCCTGACTCTCGTCCCCATAGCAGTCTGTTTACACTCTTATCCCATTTTTCTCCTCCCTTTCAAATCCTTCCAGTGTGTCCACTGGAACTCTCAGTCAACAACAAACTCTCCTATAGCCTCAGTTTATTCTCTGAAAGTGTCCTTCACCTTCTTTTCCAGTTGAGACCTGTGTATTCCTCGAGGGCACCACTTCCCCACCAGCCCTCTCAAATGGAAACTGGGGTTTTAGGTTTTGCTTTGTTTTGTTTTTCTCTTGCAAAACTCAAGTCCTCCGGGACCTGAAGGTGAGATAGGTGTCCTTCTTGTTGCCAATGCTGCCTCCAGGCCATTACTCCTCCTTCTTTCTGCAAAATATCCTGCACCTTTGAGGAACGTGCCTGCCGCCTACCTCTACCACTCTCTTTCTCCTCATTGATATCTACAGATTTCCTGAGTCGGTCCCACATTCACTGAGGTCTTTAGTTCCCAGTCACATGTGATCTTTCCCTCCACTCCTTAAAAGAAATCATGGTAAAATATCCATAACATAAAAGTTACCATTTTAACCATTTTTATTATTGATTGATTGACTGAGACAGGGTCTCACTCTGTCACCCAGGCTGGAGTGCAGTGGCAGAATCATAGCTCACTGCAGCCTTGACCTCCCAGGCTCAAGCAATCCCACCTCAGACACACAAGTAGCTGGGACCACAGGCGTGTGCCACCATGCCTGACTATTTTATATATGTATATATATATATTATTTTTTGAGATGGAGTCTCGCTCTGTCGCCCAGGCTGGAGTGCAGTGGTGTGATCTCTGCTCACTGCAAGCTCTGCCTCCTGGGTTCCCACCATTCTCCTGCCTCAGCCTTCTGAGTAGCTGGGACTACAGGTGCCCGCCACAACGCCTGGCTAATTTTTTGTATTTTTTAGTAGAGACGGCGTTTCACCGTTTTAGCCAGGATGGTCTCCATCTCCTGACCTCGTGGTCCGCCTGCCTCGGCCTCCCAAAGTACTGGGATTACAAGCATGAGCCACCGCGCCTGGCTTATTTTTTATGTTTTTTTGTAGAGATGAGGTTTTGCCATATTGCCCAGGCTGGTCTTGAACTCTTGGGCTCAAGCAATTCACCCACCTCAGCCTCCCAAAATGTCGGGATTACAGGTGTGAACCACCGTGCCCAGCCTTACCATTTTTAGAAGTACAGTTTCACAGCATTAAGTACACTCACATTATTATGCAACCATCACCACCATCCATCTCCACAACTTTTTCATCTTCCCAAACAGAAACTCTGTACCCATTAAATAGTAATCCCTCATTCCTCCTCCCTTCCCAACCCATGGAAGCCACAATTCTACTTTCTGTCTCTATGAACTTGATTTCTGTAGGGATCTCATATAAGAGGAATCATACAATATCTGTCCTTTTGTGACTAGCATATTTTGCTTAACATAATGTCTTCAAGGTTCATCCATATTGCTGCATGTGTCAGAATTTCCTTCCTTTTGAGACTAATAGTCCATTGTATATATGTATCACATTTTATTAACCCGTTGATGCATATTTGGGTTGTTTCTACCTTTTGGTTGTTGTGAATAATGTAGCTATGAACATGGGTGTACAAATATCTGCTGCAGCCCCTGTATTCTTTTGGGTACATACCCAGAAGTGGAACTGCTGAATCGTAAGGTAATTCTATGTTTTACTTTTTGAGGAATCATCATACTGTTTTCCACAGCAGCTGTACCATTTATGTTCCCACCAGCAATACACAAAGGTTCCAATTTCTCCACATTTTGGCCAACATTACAACACTTATTATTTTCTGTGTTTTTCATTTGTTTTTATAATAGCCTTCCTAATGGGTATGTCCACTCCAACTCTTGATATCATTGTTGGTGAATTCAACATCCACACGGTGACGAGGAGACCTCTAACAATTGCTTCTTCCACTTCACTCACTCCATCATCACCTACCTAGACTTTGTGTTATCAGATATTGCACTACCCCCAAATCTCAACGCCCAATATCCCACTCTCTACGACACCATCCGTCCTTCCAGTTTACCTCCACAAGGGCTCCCACTGCAGGAAGAATCTGAAAGCGTCATGATCACCTATTCACTTCCCACTTGATATTCCCTTTTCCTGGAAATCTCTTCCCTCGTTTTTCACAAAGCTGGTTCTTCATCCTTTAGGTCTCAGCTTAAATGTCACCTTTTCAGAGATGCCCATCTGCCAGCACTTTCTCCTACTTATTACTGTTCTTACTCTCCTTCAAGTTCCTTTTTATTTTCACTTCTCTTCATGTCCAGCTTAGAGTTCCTGGTCTATCATTATGATCATTCCCTTCCAAACATCTTCAACTTCTTTACTTCCTCTCCCCCGCTATATACCTCATCCTTTGATGAACTCAATTCTCCATGACTGCATCCAAGTAGCTGAAGGGTGCTGGAGAAAAGTCACACAACTGGGTAGCTGGACTTCACTTTAAAATCCATGGGTATACACTCTCAATGCTGTCTGGCCATTTATCTCCTCCCTCCTTCCTTCCCTCCCTCCCTCCCTTCCTTCCTTTCTTTTTTTCTTTTCTCTTTCTTTTCTTTCTTTCTTTCTTTCTTTCTTTCTCTCTCTCTCTCTCTCTCTCTCTCTCTCTCTCTCTCTCTCTCTCTTTCTTTCTTTCTTTTCTTTCTTCTCTCTCTCTCTCTCTTTTTTTTTTTCCGGAGTTTTGCTATTGATGCCCAGGCTGGAGTGCAATGGCACCATCTCGGCTCACTGCAACCTCCGCCTCCCAGGTTCAAGCAATTCTCCTGCCTCAGCCTCCTGTGTAGCTGGGATTACAGGCGCCTGCCACCACACCTGGCTATTTTTTGTATTTTTTAGTAGAGACAGGGTTTTGTCATGTTGGCCAGGCTGCTCTCAAACTCCTGACCTCAGGTGATCCACCTGCCTCGGCCTCCCAAAGTACTGGGATTACAAGCGTGAACCACCACATCCAGCCGTGGTCAACACTTTTTCTGTCTCTAAAATGACTATTTCATTGCTCGCCCTCTCTCCTCCATCTTCCTCACTTTCCCATTTTCCCCAAGAAATCTCAGCTGATGACCTCATCCCATAGATTACTGAAAAAAACAGAAGATGAAAAAAATCAGATGAGAGCTCCTTCATCTTACCACCACCAAATCTATACACTACCCTGTCTACATCTGTACCCATGTTTTATTTTTCCCTATTAAAATGGAGGATGTTTCTTTTCTTCTATTATGGCGAATCTCCTTGCTTATGTTCTGGTACCATCCCGTCTCATCTTCTCAAGGATTTTACTCCTTTGGGCATTCATTCTCTTCCCTAAATTACCAATCTCTCCACCGCTCCAGAATCATGCTAGCATGCTGATGGAAATAATCCATCCTTAAGAAAACAAACAAAATACACCTCCCTCTACTCCACAATTCCCTTGCAGTGTCTGCCCCATTTTCCTGGTCCCCTTGGCAACAAAATTCCTCAAAAACGTTTTCTACACTATGTCTCCACTTCATCTCTTTTTTTTCTTCTTTTTCTTTTTACTGGCCTCTACATAAGGACACAACACTTCTTCATCTCTTATTTACTTCCCGGTCCACTATCCTCTGGCTTCCACATCTATCACTCTGCAGAGTTGCTCTTGTTAAGGTCCTCAGTGGCCTCCAATCCTCACCTACTCAACTTCTCAACAGGTGTAGACACAGTCAGCCACTGCATCCTTGCTGAAACATTCTCCTCTCTTGGCTTCTAGGACTACCTCCAAACTGCCCTCCGACCTCTCTGGCCACTTTTCCTTAGTCTCCTTTGTGGGCTTCTCCTCCCCTACTTAATCACTAGATATTGGGGTTCCTTGGAACTCAGTTCCAGGACTTCTAGTCTCTCTCTACTTTCTTTCCTAAGGTGATCTCATCCGGTCCCCTGGTTTTAAATACAATCTATATTCAGACAACTCCCAAATTTGCATTCTAACCACACCTCCTCTGTGAGTTCTAAACCTCATGTACTCTGACATGTTTACTTTTATGCCTCACAGGAATCTCAAACTTATCATGTCCGAAACTGAACTCTTGATTTATTTTCCCTCTCAAGCCCAGGCTTCCCTCAGCCTTCCTCATCTCAGCATATGGCACCATCATCTCTTCAATTACTTAAGCCAGAAACCTGAGAGTCATTCTTGAGGCCTGTCTCTCCCTTTCCCTTACCTCCTCACTTAGTCCCTCAGTACTGTATAAGTATTGTTGGCTGTCACTTAACAACCCATCCAAGACCGGGCACAGTGGCTCACACCTGTAATCCCAGCACTTTGGGAGGCCGAGGAGGGCAGATCACCTGAGGTCAGAAGTTCGAGACCAGCCTGGCCAACATGGTAAACCCTGTCTCTACTAAAAATACAAAAATTAGCTGGGCATGGTGGCACGCACCTGTAATCCCAGCTACTCAGGAGGCTGAAGCAGGAGAATCGCTTGAACTCCAGAGGCAGAGGTTGCAGTGAGCTGAGATCGCACCACTGTACTCCAGCCTGGGTGACAGAGCAAGACTCTGTCCAAAAAAAAAGAAAAGAAAAGAAAAAAAGAAAGCTCATCCAGGATTTGACCAGCTCTTTCCCTCCCCATGGCTGTCACACAGTTCAAGCCACCATCATCATCTCTCCTGTGGGCTGCTGCAGCAGCCTCCTTACTGGTCTCCTTGTATCCACTGCTGCCCCCTTCCAAGTCTGGCCTCTACAGATATTGCAAAAAGTCTCTATCAGATCCTGTCACTTCCCTGCTTAAAACCTTTCAGACATTTCCTACTGCAAGTGAATAATATTCAAACTCCTTTTGTGTGGCCCACAAGGCCCTGCATGATCTCTTTCTGCCATACCTGCCAACTCCCCCACACCCCCATGTTACTCTTCCTCTTGCCTACTACAATCTTGCCCTCCTGGCCTCCTTTTAGTTTCTCAACACACTAAGGTCTTTGCCACCTTAAGGCATTCCCACTTGGTATTCCTTTTTCCTGGAAACCTCTTTTCCCATTCTTCATATGGCTGAATTTATCCTTTAGGTCTCCATTTAAGTATCACTTCCTCACAGAGGCCTTCCCTGGAAACTTTACCTGGTTTTTCTCTATTATTGCAACCTGTTCATTTCATTCTTGAGACTCATCATGATTTGTAGTTATATTTTCATTTATGTGATTATTTGGCTTTAAACCCCATAAGAGTAGGAACTCTGTCTTTTTTGTACAACAGTGTATCTCCTCCACTTGATATGATACCTGGCACACAATTAAGTGCTTAGTATTTTCTAAATCAACCAATGCATGAATAGAAGTGAATTTGAGGCAAACAGATTAGAATCCTCTGGCCATTCCATGCAATTGATTATCAAATACCTACTGCTTGTGTCTCAGCCTGTGAAAGGCAGGTTTCTGAATGGGAAGTCTGGCCCATGGGAGAAACCCCTCAACATCTCTGCCCAAAGACAAAGTCAGAGAGAGAATGCAGTCAAAGAAAGAGTACAGGGAGGGCTACAAGCTAAGAAGGAATGGGAGACGGCATGGCTCCAGCCTTTTTAGGGGAGTGACAGTAGGAAATCCAACAGCTATTCCTTCTCAGAGAAGGAACTTTTTAAGGGTAGACAACTATCCTTTCAGAATGGCAAGAGGCAGGAGGATGGGCAGGGTGACTTTGAATAGTCCTTCCCACTCTGAGAGTCTCTGGGTAGATGATTTGGTTACTTTCCTAGGGCTTCCTCTCTATTTCCCTTGTAGGTCTTCATGGCTCTGCAACTTCCTCTTCAGCTGAGCTTGGAGAGGCATCTTCTGGAAAACATGGTGGTATCTGGATTCATTTTCTGGTTGTCCAAACAGTTGCTTTTCCCCAGTGGGCTGGAATGGAGACACCTATCACCCATTCTAGCAGGTCAGGAGGGAGCAGGGGGAGAGACCAAGGTCATCTTTCCTTTCACAAATACCTGGAAGACTGGAGTCACCTTGCAAAAGTCCAACCCCATAATGCTTCAGAGAGGGAACTGCAGAGGACCCTCTATACAGCTGTCCCCTCCCCATCCCCTCCTCCCTCCAGGAGCTATAGTCAATAGATTCAGACATGTTGTCTAGTAGGTCCAGACATGCTCCTAAACCCTCCCTGCTGGGGCTGCCAGCCCAGTGACAGATGTGAGGGCTGTGCCAGATGTGAGGCTGATGCCATATGGCACTGTGTGTCACAAGGTCTGAAGCTGCTGCCACTGAGCTATGGCAGAATTAGTGGGGAGATCCTGCTTTAGCCTCCACTCACCTGTCACTGGCAGAGGCAGCGAGGAGGAACTGGAGCAATGAAACATTCATAAGAGCTTGAAGGAGTTGTCATGTCACACCAAAGAGCCCTGGGCACCCACCCTCCATGTACCACACCAACTAATTCTGAAAGAGGCAGAGACCTATAGGGATTGACTGAGCCAGAAAGCGAAAGATAAGGAATGAAGGAAAAGACACAGTCAAGAGGGGAAGACAGCTGAGCAGGAAAGGGGACCAGGCAGAGCAAAGGGGGGAGAGGAAAAGAGAGGCCATGAAAATAAGACAAAGAGGAGAAATGAGACAAGAGGAGGGCCCTGCAGACGGTGAAGAGGAAAGTTCAGGCTTGGGGAAGGCAAGCACTGCAGAAGCTGTGCAGCCACCTCTTGTTGTCTTGGCTTTTTGGAGGTGCTCTCCAGTTCCTTACCTGCTCTTTTTAAAATGCTCTTGAGCTGCCCCCCATCAGCTCTGCCCTCAGGGCTCCCTACCACTGCTAAAGGGTCACAAGGTAATGACAGTCTTCTGGTATAGTACCTTGGGTGATGAAGCTATGGGGGAGGGGGTTGGTATTTTGCCATACTGAGAGCCTAACTGCACCCTCCCCATCTCACAGATGGGGATGCAGCAGGCAAGGGACAAATCAGAAATGGCATGACGAAGAGACCCAGGACACCTTCCTGACTTAAACTTAATTTCCCACTCACCAGAGGCTGTAGTGTGTGTGTGTGTGTGTGTGTATGTGTGTGTCAAAGAGGAGATCTATATATATATATGTGTATATATATATATATATGTATATGTATATATGTATATATATAGGAAGTGGAGAGAATTCCAGAAGGTGGGAGGGAATGGTCATGATGGGAAAAGTGGAGTTGGCAGGGAAAAGAGCAGCAGGCCTGAATTCTTCCCCTCAGTGAACACATCTCTCTGAGGCCAGGCTGGGCTACAGAGCCCTGGCTACAGAATGCTAAGCCAGAAGAGGGTCCCCGGCCACCCAGATCTCTCTCTCCTCTTAGATCTCAGACTTCAGCCTGCCAAGGGCTGAACTGTAAACAAACCTTGGAGGGTAGACAGGGGTAGCAGGTGTGGGCAGGAACTTCTGGGAACTTCCCAACAAGTAGCTGCCTCCAGCAGCCAAAGACCCAGGGCTCAAATAGCACCCCTCTGGGGGCTGTTTGGCAGGTGCCTGCTGCATAGAGCTCTGGGCAAAGCCTGCTGAATCCAAATGTGGGCCTACTCAGCTGGCTGGCTGTGCTGTCTTCTTCCTTCCTGTGAGGCTGCTAGGCATCAATGGCCTGGGCCACCAGCCTTCCATGCCCCCAGCCGCTGATGCTCATCAAACTCCTGGAGAATCTCAGAGTTGGCAGGGAGCTTGGAGGTTACTGACTTCCCCCTTGCCCACCCTCTGCTGATTTCCAGAAGCAGTAGGGGGAAGCTTTCTAGAAGATAACTGCAGTTGGGTATGGTGTGAAGGGCCAGATTTGAGCAACTGGAGAGGGAGGGCACTGAGAACAGACCCAGAGACAGAAGGGAACAGGCATATGCGGCACGAGGCATGAACACAATAGCCTGAGTAGATGAGGGAGTTGCTGGGGAAAGATTAGTTGGGAAGCAAGAAGCATAGCTGACCCAGCATAGACAGTGAGTAGGCCTTTCTCTCACTCCCTCTCTCATGTCTGGCTCTGTTGGGACTCTAGGTTCTACCCTCCACCCTCAACTCCCATGTCCCTTTGGGGAACTAGTGAAGAGAGGGGCAGGCCAGTCTAGCCAGAGCTCGACAGAGAAAGGCACATCTATTTTAACGCTTTGCCTAGATGTCTATCTGCTCCCTGCACTTGCCCAAGATGATGCAGGTTGTATCTGAAGCCAAGGATTTATGCCCAGCCGTTGCCAAGCTGACTTCCTGTGAGGGAGCAACCCCTGACTCCTTCCAGTGCACCACCTCTGAATTGTCCAATCAGGAGCACAGTCCAGGGACAGGGCAAAAATTAGGCCAAAAAGCCAGTAATCAAAGGAAGATACATGAACAGAGGCCTGGTAAACTCATGTCACCTTGTCTGGAGGCATCCAGAAACGCCAACAGTAGCCTCAGGACAATGAGACACCTTTTATTCTGTTTAATTGCATCTTCCTGCTGAGAGGGAGAAAAGAATTATAAGGTCTTTCTTAAACAGCGGTCAGAAAAGGGGAGTGAAGTTGGTGAACCCTCCACCTAAGAATAAAAACCAAGGGCAAGAGCACATGCTGCACTGAACCACTAGCACAGAGGGCATGAGTTAGCACCAAAGCACTCTGTACCTCCTCCATGTTGGTAGCTGGGAAACCCCTGTCTGTTTCCTGAAGGTGAGTGACAGAGAAATTACAAACCTCAGAGCACCTGTGGGCTTATCTTTGGGTGCATCAAGGACAGGCAGGGAGTGGGTGGGGAAGAAGATTGCATCCTACTATACAACCAGGCTTTGGGGAAACAGAATCCTAGGGAATCCTGAGAACCCACAAGCTCTCTATCTGCCAACACTGATTTGATGTCGGACCCCAGACTTGACTCACTAAGGTAGAAAAGCAGACCCAGGCATTTTAGGAAGAATCAAAAAGAGTAAGGAAAAATGATTCTTTTTTTTTTTGGCCCAAACTTCAGTCACTCAGAAACAATCTATTAACCAGAAAATCCATTCCCTAAGCATTCAGGTTTGGGGATTACAATTTTTTGTTTTGTTTTGTTTTTTGTTTTTTTTCTTTCAGTAATTAAAATCCACAGACCTGGGGCTCTCTGTTACAGAAGAATGCAAGCTCTGCTCTGATGTCTCCCTTCTTATAAGGGTAATAATAGCAGAGTCCCTTACTGTGAATCAGGGCTTCCTCCACCAGCGTTTAGATAGCATTCATTCATTCATATATGTAATAAAAGTTTCTTGAGCACCTACTATGTGCCTGGCATAGTGCTGCGATATGGAGATAAATAAGGCCCAATCAGTCCCCTTAGGGAGGTTGCAGTCTAAGGTGGAGGCAGGTATGTAAACAGACTAATATAAAACCATGTGTTACCTGGTACCACAGAGGGCAGCAGAGGATGCTACGTAAGCACAGAAGAGACTATGTATGCCCCAACTGTGCTGTGACTCCCAGGGGAAGACCAACACTCCCTCCTCTCACCAAAGGTGAGAAGGACATTCCAGGAAAGGAATGTCAAACCTGACAGCAAATGAAAAATTAAGAAGATTCAGTAACAAGGGAAACCTCTAGGCATTTAAGTCACTACAATCACAAAAAGAAATCATAGAATAAATTCAGGCAAAACTGAAGGGAATGTTTAATTCGAGGACTAATGCTACCCACTGACTCCTTTCATGTCACCTTATGAAATGATACAGTTCACAATGAAGAGGCCACAGAGACAACCAGGGACACAGCCCAGCACTGGACTTGCCAGCCACATGTCTAACGCACCACCCCAAAGCTACACATGGAAGGTTCCCCTCTCATGAGAGAAGGCAGGAAGGGTGGACCACCAGCAGACGCACTGAGATCCAGCCACAGTAATAGAGACCAAAGTTATAAAGCTCACATACCCCATTACGCCCACATTGAAGAGGGTCTATGCGGAACCAGTTCTATGAATGGGCCAGGACCAACAGTGAGGAGCTATAAATAGCCCAACTGCAGGGCCAGGTGTGACACAGGAACTCGGCAAGGGACCTGGCCACATTCAGGTTTCAGGTTTCAGCTCACAGAGGCCAAGCTGGGGTGAGGGGGGCAAATATCAATGAGCACAGCAATACTATTACTCATATCCTAGAAACAAGTGCCCCCTCCCTCCTCAGGAGGTAGGAAGATGGCTTTGCCCAGCATTGCAAGTAAGACTCTAAAAACTTTTCTGAAAATAATTCCTAATAAAGGTACTCAGATAGAGCCATAATATTGTATTAACAACTCCAAGCCAGCAGGCCAGACACTTGTCTAATTAATAAAACTTATAAAGCAGAACAACTTATTGATGTTACAGGCACGGCACTTAGTACAATAACAAAACCCAAATCCATGCAGAACACTCCATCTTCTCTAGGAAGCCCTCTCTCTGCCAACCTGTACAATCACTTTCTTAGTGCAAAGAGGGTCTGGGGAATGGAGAGCATAGTGTAGAGCTCTGGGCAACTGGCTTGGGGGAGGAGGGGACTGTAGGGAAGACAAACCTCTGTCTCACGCACAAATCTTCTAAAGGGTAGCTCCAGCTTGAGCTTTGGAGTTAGTGATTTGGGCTGGAATCCCAAATCTGTGGCAAACTGCTTAACCTCTTGAGCCTTAGTTCCTTCATGTACAAAATGGGGTTCATGGGGTGCCTACTTCAAAGCACCTATGTGAAGATTAAATACACATGAAGTACTGGTGCAAAGTAAGTGCTCAATCAATAACTGCTATTAGCAATTATTCTTATCATTATTACTAGGCACCTACTAATACATTCTGCTGTCTTGTTACAGCGCACTCGGTTTGCCTTTCTCCACAGGACGTAATGGGGGTGATTTGAAAATTGATTCAAAACTCTTTGCACCTGGGCCATGACTTCAGCTCTACAGAATAAATACACTTTGCTGTAGGGACATCAAACTCGATTTTACTACTTCATCAAAGCCAAATTCTCATCATATTTCTAGTAGTTAACAGTGAGGGGGCTGAAGTAAAACTGTTTTGAGATCCAAGGTCTGCATCTCACTGACTGTGGGACCTTGGGCTTGTGGACCTCTCTGTGCTTCAATTTCCTCATCCGTAAAATGGGGATAGTATCCACCCCATAAGGATGTTATGAAGATTAAACAAGGCAATGCATAATAAACACTTAGAACTGTGCCTGGCACACAGAAAGCACTGAGTGAACGCCAGCTACTGTTCTTACTCTACATAGACTAGGTAAAGAGCTTAGCACAATGTCAGGCACATAGTTATAATAGTAGCTACTAGGATCATCAGTGCTCTAAGTAAATGAGTGACTGGGGATGGAGGAACAGAAGGAAGATCTGGGTATTCTCTGAGAAGGGACTGAGTTAGGATAAACTCACCTTTAGGATCTCAGGCCCCTCTCCCCCGAGTTTTACAGAGCTTAAGAAAGGAAAGTGACAGGTATGCTCCTGCATATTCCGGATTGCTAACCTTTCTATGATTGGTGCACCACCTCGAAGGGTAGTCCTGCTTCTCCACCCCGCGGGGCTTCGTGAACGCTGAGGCTTCAACCCGCCCCACCGGAGAGCAGGGCAGCCAGAGTATCCCGGCCCCATGGAAGCAGAGGCACTGAGGGGCAGGGGTGGGAGAGGCAGCTAGAAGCCCCCGACACTTCCGAAGCATAACGGTGGGGAGAGCGGGGTCCGAGCACTCAGAGGGGCTGCCTCCGCCCCCGCTCCACTCGGGTGGTTTCCCTCCTAGCTTCTGGCTTCCCTCGCCCCTTCTCTCCCCCATCCCCCCCGCGCCACGCAGCTGAGAACTTCCCGCTCGCGCCGCCACTTTTCCAACAGCGTCCGAAACCTCATCCCCGCATATCTTGCCTTCCAATTTCCTCTTTCATGGCCTCGAAGGGACCCGCGGGCTGCCAGGCGACCCAAAGGAATCCTTGGGATCTCAGGTAGAGGGACGGAGATGGATGTCTGCTCCCGACGTGTCAACTCAGTCCCAAGATCAGGTGGAGGGGGGTCCATGCCAGCGCCGCCCTCAAGTCACTTTGAGGGGCCAGTGAGGACCCTAGCGCTCGACTGCCGACCCCCTAACTTCACAGACCCCTGCCTCAATGGCCAGGTGCCCCCCATTCCGGCTGCTCAGAGTGCAGTACTTACTGTCGGGCCCCCCTCCAGGCCGGGGCTGGGCTACTGCCCTGCCCGGGAACCCTCTCGTCGCCTCCCTCTCGCGCTGCCCCTGGCTGTGCCCAGCGCTGAAGGTAGCGGCAGCGGCGTCTGTAGGAAGAGAAAGATCACGCCTGCCTTAGAAACCCAGCCCCTGCTGTGACCAGAATCTTAAAGAAGGAGGCGACTGGCTCAGCCCCAGAGCCGTGGCTGAGGTGGCGACTAGAGAGAGAGCTATAAACACGGCGTCTGCTGCCTCTCACCCACCCGCAATCCGGCCGCCGCCGGGACAGTCGGCGCCCACAGGAGGACCCCTCCCCTCGCCACTGGGGACGAGCCCACTCGGGGGAGCTGGGAAGGACATAGATGTGCAAACAATCCAGCTGCCACTTGCTTACTTACTAAGTGCCAGGCACTGTGCTTTACATCCATTTTCTCGTTCCAGCATCCTCTCCATTGTACGGAAAATAAAATTGAGGCTCAGAGGAGCAAAGCAGAGAGCCCCCAGTACAAGCGCTAATAATATGTGGTGGGACTGATTTAAACCCCAAGGGATCTCAAATTCTGGGCTGCCTGCCTCAAAAGCTACCTTGTGCTATTGCAAAGCAGCATTTGAATACCTGTGTGCCTACCTCCAGTCTCCCCATTTTTTTTTCCGACAGGATTGGGAACAAACGGCAACTCCAAGTCAGTTTGCCTGTGGAGATTGGGCCCTGGCAGGCAGGATCCTGACTGCAGTGCCTAGAGCCAGGGAGTGGCTCAGACAATTCATTCATCCCACATTTATTATGTACCTAGTATGTGCCAGACGCTGTGGGAGACAGAAAAAAAGTAAAGGAAGAAGTCTCAGTCCAGGTGGCATTCCAGGAGACAGTCATTGAGTCTTTGAGGTCTGGGTTATGCTAGAAGTGTCAAGGGGATGACGGTGCAGCAATCCTAAAGGAGCAGGCAATCAGTGTTCTCAGACACCCCTTCCATGGCAGAACTTCTGGAGCCACTGTTAGGGGACATGGGGAGAGACAGGGCTTGCAGAGACAACGTGGAGAGAATCTTCATCCCATGGGGCTGATTCTGACTCCTTCCTGCTACTGGAGTAAGGACCCACACCACCCATTCCTCTTTAAAGGATGAGTGGAAGGCAGCTTTATTGGGACATTAAGCTCCATGGATTCCTTATGGGAGCTACCCCAATCTTCATGCTTTGGCAATGGCATCTGTGAAATGAGAAAGATATCTTACGCCTTCCTTCCTGGTCAAAATGATGAAATAACACGACATTTCCTGTCCCTTCTTAGTTTGATCATTTTAAAAAGAGCACTTTTAGAACTTGTATTTCTTCCAGCTTTGCCCCAGCTTATCCATGCAGTCATTCATTTAGCAAATATTTATTTATGTATTTATTTATTTTGAGACAAGTTCTGTCTCTATTGTCCAGGCTAGAGTGTAGTGGCACGACCTCAGCTCACTGCAACCTCTGCCTCCTGGTCATTTAGCAAATATTTACTAGCATCTACTTTGTGCCAGGCACTGTGCTAGAAGCAGGGCACCTCTGTGGTTCTGTGAAGGGGAGTCTGCATGGAGGTGGAAAAATTACAGGGCTGGAAGTTAGGAAACACATTTGAATCACTAGTTCATTGACTACATAGCTGTGTGACCCTGGATGGGTCATGTATCCTTTGGGGACTTCAGTTTTCTTGTTGGTCAAACAGGGATAATAACACCTTCTTATTCTACTTCATGGGAGTATTTGTGCGGCTCGATGGAAATAATAGATGTGAAGGAGCTTTGAAAAGTATAAAGCCACTAGAAAAATGTCAGGGATTAGTCTGTCTCCAAGGTGGGAGAGGGCTGCTGGAAAGCAAAACTTAAAAGAAATCCTGGCTGACTCTCCCAAATTGATTGCACTAAATTCCATTTTGCCCGCACCTGGGTGGGAGTCTCTGCTCTGTGAAATACCATTCTCCCTCAGCAGTGCCCATGACACACAAGTTAGTGATGACTTGGCCTTAAGCCTTGGAGATTGTTTTGGGGACTTGAATGGAACCAGCAGGACAGTCTTGGCTCTGGTTTTCTAATTATTGGCAATGGTAATCTCCTCTTCCCACTCGAGCCCACCCAACTCAAGTACTGCGGGTGTCTGGGTAGAAACCACTTGAGGCCTCCAAAGACATCCATTTCAGAAAGCACAGGGCTCATAGCAGACAGCAGAGGTTGGCCATGGGGGTGGATGCTTTATTTTGTTGGAAGCTGGGGATTCTGTATTCTGCCCAGATAGCTGAGATCTACAACAGAACTAGTGGAGACTTTGGGAAGGTCTTTAGCTTACTGTTCTCACCCCCTATAAGCCACTCCAAGTATACCTACAATCTAAATTACAGTACTATGCTTGCTATGTAAACATAGCTTCAAGACAATTTCCCAAATTTCCAGAAGCACTCTTTTCTACCCTCTCCTACCACAAGTGAATGCACACTGTAAGGAAATATAGGGTCTTGCCAGACAAAACCAGTTTCCAGACAAATCCACTAGCCTCCTCCCTTCCCCTCTCCTTCCCACTAGTTTGTAACCCTGAAGCCCCCTGGATATAAAAACGCTAGAACTGACGGCAGAGCAGAAAAGGAACCTGGGAACCACAGGCAAGCCTGGAGTTGCACTGCACAGCTCTGGAGCAGAACCAGAATGGAAGTCAGAGGGAGCAACAGAAAGCACCCGGCCTTGAGCCAAGGCACCTGCAGCCAGCAAGTCCCTGGGGGAAGTGCAGAACAGACAGACTCCACACCCAGCCTCCCTTGGCAGTCTCAGAGCCCATTCCTCTTGTGGCTGAGGCTCCTCTCAATGTCTTCATAGATCCCCTTGTCACATCCATCTCACCCAGGCTGCTCCTCTTAATAAAGTGCCACCGCGGACACTCCAGACAGGCTGATGTTATCCTTTACTCTCCCGCCCTTCTTGCCAGCATGGGCCACACAGCAGTGATTCAGGCCTCCCAGATCACTGTGCAGTCTCCTGGGGAAATGCTTTCTGAGTGCTCAAGCTAAGGTCTGACAGAAGCTTTGGGTGTGGGCGTTATCAAATACTCCTTCCTTGCCCATCAAGGTGGCCTGAACCCTGGATTCAGTCTTGCCCTGAGTTCCCATGCCTACCCCAGCTTGCAACTTCTTCACTGGACCAGCTGCCACTGCTCTCCCAAACTGTGCAACCTGTGTCTAATTTGTGAAGCCTTTCTCCCAGTGGTTGTCACGGGGTCTGTGCCCCCATGAAAGACCAGAAAGCTTCAAGATCCAAATGAATAAATCACTGATGGTGAAATTTCAGGCACATTGACAGGCAATTGAGGAGACATATTTGATCACATCATGTTTACCTACGTGTAAGGCTGGCCCTGAGGATATTCTGGTATTTTCCCTCAAATATAATGAAGACTTGGGATAGATAATAGCAAAGAAGGCGACAGAAAATACACCAGGCTGGGAACAGGGACATCTTGCTGCTCATCCCAGCTCTTACACTAATTAGAGGTATGACCCCACACCTTCCCTTCCTAGGCCTCAGTTTCCCCCATATATCAAGAGATCACTGACTTAGCTAATTTCCAGGCTTCTTTGTTGTTTTAATAAGCTCAGATTCTAAGCTGTCTGGCATGGAAATAGAGTGATGTTGCTCCAAGAGTGGGCCCTGATTCCGGGACTCTGGCCATGGCACTGTGTATGCATGGGGGTTAAACAGAGAGGAAGGGCTGGCACTATGGACATGGGCTTGGTGCTGCTATTCAACAGTGCAGCCAGTGTCTGACCCACCCTTTGCTATGAGAGCAAAGGGAGAATTTGTTCATTGTCTCCACTCCTTCTTGTACCCCTCAGGCTTCCAGTGGTAGCTATGTGCCTGTGAAACCCCCTCATCCCCTCCAGAACTAGTTCTATCTGCCCTAGGATGAGGGCTGACATTTCCTCCATGAACACCTATACCACGATCCCACTTGTTCAAATCTTACATTCCTTACTTAGTGATGGAATTGTTGATGAACTGCTGCTTCAAACCCCTCTGAGTGTCCCTAATTGTCCTGGCACTCCCCCACAACACTGCTTCAGATCCAGCAACTTAGGGGTTAATGCTTGGCCCCATAGAGGCCTTCCAGAACACTGCTTTGTCAGTGCACCTGCCATATAGGCAATACAAGATTTTAAATATCACCCTAGTCCAGGATTCCATTCTAGTTCAATGCCCCTCTCCATTCCCAGGCCATTTCTCTATGAAGATTTGTCAAGGGCTGCTTTTTTTGGTGGGGATTTTTTAGTTGTTGTTGTCATTTTTTTTTTTTCCAAGGGTTTTTTTGAATTGGTGCCTGACTTCCTGCCTCTGAGCCAGGTGGACCCTGGTTGTTTCACAGAATGAAGGAAAAGAAGGCAGAAGGGGTGGAGGATTGGGAGGGGACTGGCTCCATAGTTAGTGCAGCTGCCCTGGTGACCCTCTGGCCTGTGTCCTGGATCCAGTTGCCAGGGGATGAGGCCAAATATGTTGAAGTTGCAGGGATATTCCTTCTTGCTATTACCCCCGCCACCACTGATTTCCTCATCCAAGGGCTGTCAGGTGTTCCTGACTGACCCCCAGGCCCACCTGCTATTCTTTTTCCCTCCTTCATAGCTAACCTCTTCCTTTCTGCTCATAGCCGGAGCAAGCCTCCCTAGCACTGAAAATCCCCCTCACTTGGCCCCTCTCTTTCCTCCCTCTGCTATTCCACATCCTTCTCCCTGCCAAGGCCTAGCTGCTCCAATGGGTGCTTTGCCCCTGCGGCGCGAATGTTCTGTTCTTGCTGGGCCCAGTATTAATTTGCTCTCATTTGTGAGCTGCTTTGTTAATGTGCATGGCCTTTTCTCAATGTGTAGTGCTGTTCCCTGCTGCCTCTTTTGCCTCCCCACCCACAGCCTCCTTAACCTTGTAATAATGTGCCCTTGCCTGTGGAGAGGGGGGCTGGGTTTTTGAAGGCACTTTTTATACTTGATGCAGTAAGTTCACCACATCCTCAAAATCACCAGAGGATATGAGGCAGGAGTGATTCCTAATCCCTGTGGAATGAGTGAGGAAACTGAGGCTCGGAGAGGTGAGAAGGCTTTTTTGTGTGGATAGCTACTGTGTGATGTCCAAGCTTGCCTAGAAGCACAGCTCATTCCCATGGCACCCCACATGCTTATGTCATTCATATTCTGCACTGCCCCTTTGAGGCCCCAACTGAGTCCCCAGAAAAGTGTACATATGCGCACACACATATAAATTTTGCTTACTATTGTGTAAGCAGTCATAAAACCTCTGAGGGTCAGGCCCCTATGTCAGTACTTTTTATAAGCTGTCCAGGTGATTCTAAGGTGCAGCCAAGGGTGAGCACCACTGCCTGAAAAGAAGATATAAAAATAGGAGACAAGAGAATTGGCTTTAGTGGCCAAGAGTTTTCTTTAAAAACCTTGGGCCTCCCCAATAGGAACTGAAGGTAGAGTGGATGTGAACTACGGCCCTGGCTTCCATGCCTCAGTTTCCTTCATTCTGCAGGCCTTTGCTGTCCTTCCTCCATGTCATGGACTGGCTTAATAAATTAGACATCACTGAGGTTGCTGTGGGAAGGTGTATAAAGAAAGAAACGCATCTCTCTCCCCATATGCATATGCTTGCCAATTGCTGTGTAAGTGTATCTTTAATATTTTCTGCCTGCAAGGGTGGAACTAAATTGCCCTAATTAAGGAAGCCATGGGGTCTAACTAGAGATGAAGGATACATACTTCGCTGTCAATCAACTAGAAAGAGGTGCTCCTCAGGTAAGAGATAAACTTTTAGGAATAATAATCATCCTAATAGCTATCATGTATTAATCACTTACTATGTGACAGGCATTTCAGTTATAGTACCTCATTTAATCCTCATAATTAGTCTCTGAAGTAGGCATTGCTTTTTGACAGAGTCTTACTCTGTCACCCAGGCTGGAGTGCAGTGACACAGTCTTGGCTCGCTGCAACCTTCGCTTCCCGGGTTCAAGTGATTCTTTCCAGCAATCTCCTGCCTCAGCCTCCTGAGTAGCTGAGATTACAGGTGTCCGCCACCACACCCAGCTAATTTTTGTATTTTTTAGTAGAGATGGGGTTTCACCATGTTGGCCAGGCTGGTCTTGAACTCCTGACCTCAGGTGAGTCACCCACCTTGGCCTCCCAAAGTGCTGGGATTACAGGCATGAGCCATGGCACCCAGCCTGAAGTAGGCATTGCTATTATATTTATTTCACATATTAGGAAACCTAGGCTCAAGAGGTTAAGTTACTTGCCCAAAGGCCACCCAGCTAGGAAGCAAGGGTGTTTTGTTTGGCCTACACAGTGTTTTCAAAGCACTTTAATTCATTGTTAACACTTTAAAATCCTCAGATTTTATATAAGAATCTGGATTTTTGTCTTCTCTTGAAAAATCCTACCTGGCAACCCTGGACCTGAAGGTCCCACCCAATAATAAATAGCTGACGCTAAGTAGCAGTAGCCCTTATGGATGAGGGATGGGCCCTCCAGGTCACCCCAGTCCTCACTGCTCTTTCCACGCCCTCATCATGGGGCCAAGTGTCAGCTGGCATTTAATATTTTATTCGTACTGTTGTGTTGCCTTTTTTATTAAAAGAATAATAAAGAGGAAAATGGGACATTTCTTTGGCATATATTTGATCTTCCACTAGTGAATACATAATCCCTCCCCGCCGTTCCCTTCCACTGCCTCTTTAACATGGTGAGAGGAAAAGCTAGGCACCCCACTCTTGGCCTGCCCCTCCCAGAGTATTGGTGTTTTGGAGGGCAGTTATAGGTGGCTGAGGTTACAGATAGTCTTTGGCTTGTGGAGGCAGTCCCAGAGTTGGGAGGGAGGAATGGGTTCCCAGAGGACCTCAGCAGCAGAAGATAACTGAACTACACTTTCTAAGACCAATTGTCTAGTCTGGCTTCCTGGTCCTCATCTGTAAAACAGGCATAGTAACAATAACAGCACTATGCCTACTTTATGGTTATTATGAGGGTTAAATGAGTATATATACACATACATGTATATTTAGAATCATGCCTTGCTCAGAGGAAGTGCTTAACAAACGTTAGCTATTTTCATTATTATTATTAAATGCCACGTTGATTTCCCTTTTGTGATCCCTTAGCCTCTAACATATAGTTTTGTCTGAAAGTTTCAGCCGGATCTAAACGATACTGTGGATTATTAATGGACTCCCATGATGAGTCACTATTATGGGTAAACAGGAATATTATGGCTGCTTTTTCCCACTGAAAGACTCCTTCTAGAGCCAATCATGGAGGTTCTGGGTGACATTTTATTAGGAGGATGGCATTTCCTACTCTAGAGAGAAGGTAGTCTTGCCTTTCTCATGGGGACCACACCAGGTTTTAATACTTCCATACTTTCACACTTGTTGTTTCTTTACCCAGAATGCCCTCTGCCACCTTGTTTACCTGGCAACCTCCTACTTATCCCTCTGGACTTAGCTCAAGAGTCACCTTATCTGGGAAACCCTCTCTGAACCTCATCTGCCTCCTTAGGCAGAGTTAATTTTAAAGGCTACCTTCCACTAGAATGTGAGGGCAGGGTGGGACATATGGCTTTTTTTTTTTTTTTTGTGGGACATATCTCTTGTTCACTGTATCCCGGGCACAGGAATAGGTACTCAGTAAGTGCTCTTTGAATGAACTGGGGGGAGGGATGTGTGGGGAAGAAAAGGGTTCAAGATGACACCCTAGCAGCCACATTTTGGTGGGGGGCTCTCTGGCTCCCAGCAAACCTCCTAATTCTGCTTCTGTCTGGCACCCCAAGTTCTTCAAACTAACGTCATAGATTCTCTGCACTCCTCCTGCATCTATTCTAAATTTCTCCTGTAGAATAGGTGGACGTGAAAACATTTACAGAGCTTTTTCCCACTTTAGCATGCCCCTTCTCCTTTGGACAGCCTCTCACTGTGATGGATCCATGTGTTCCTCATTACCCAGGCTTTGCAGGGTGTCCCCAAAGCATTGAGAATTTCCTGGGGATCCTCCTGAGCATCAAAATGATGTTTTATGTCCCCATTCCCTTGAGCCCTACTCTCTCACTAGGTCTTCCTTCCCAACATATCTGGATTTCCAATGCCTCTATCTGAAGGGGATTTCCAGCATTGGGATGCTAGTTGGGGAGCTATTTCTGGGTGAGTGAGGTTCCAGTGCTCCTCCAGTCACACCCCACAGTCTGCCCCATAAATTAGGAGAGGATTTTCTTCAAGTCATTATAAGTACCAGTCCTGTGTGGAAGACCAGGCTAAAACAGCTGGGTGAAATTTGTATCAGCAATCCTGCCACCTCTGTTAACAACAACACAGGGTAGCCATGGAAGCCCCTCAGCCCTGCTTAGCAGTCTTTCTCCTTCCACTGCTACCTAATGTGGTCCTGGTCACCATCTCCTATGTCATGGCACCTTCCCTGTCATGTTTCCTTTAGGCAATCTGAGTTCCTTTGCCAGGAGCAGCCTGCCTGCGTGCAAAAACAACTTGAGAGCCATTAACGGGAAAGCGCATCTTTTTGAAAAGCTGGATGATTCTAAGGCATTAGTGGACAATTTTGCAGTCCTATTTCAGAAAGAGCTAATGTCTCTTAAACTGGCTGGCACTGAGCCGAGAAGTGTTCTGATAGCAGCCTCCAAGTATGAGAATGCGACCAAGGACCCAGGGTATGCCAGAGGAGCCAGGTAAGATCAGGGAGCAGTGAGAAAACCCAGAACATGAGTTCCCATAGAGTGCCAATCCCAATGCCACATGCACGTGCATGCACACACACACACACACACATCCAGAAACACAGGCAGGGCCACACGTTAGCACGAAAACACCACCCACACTCTTGCGACAAGACCCACATGTGATTTGCCAACAAATTGCAAATTAACCTCCTAGTGAACAGATTACTGGTATTCATGGTAATTTACACTCCAAGTTTCATAGCAACAGACTGATCATTCTGGTTGTGGAAGAATTTAAGGATTTTTAAGTTCTTGGAGACATTGTAGTAATTAACCTGATAAGCCTATGCAAACTAGCCCCAGTTTGACACTGTCATTTTTGAATCCAATATCCAGGATATTTGCCCAGAAGGCTCCCCATCACCACTCCAGATCATTGGCTTGAGGTGCTAAGCTGACAGATGCCAGTCTGCATTTGTCTATGCAAATGAGGCCTCTGAGCAGAACTCCCCATCAGGTCTGGAAAGGTACTGGACAGTTACAAATGGTCTGCTGCAGGGCAATGAGAATGGAGTCAAGGCTTCCAGGAGAAATGGGGAGGGGGCCCCAGCCAATTTGCACAGGTCTGACAGCTATTTCTTTAAGGTCCATGGTTTGAGCATGAAAACTCCTTACTTGGACAAGAATTTGGGTTTTCCACCTGAAGGTCAGGAAGAAGCAGCCTCTTTGTGGCGTATTGCCAAGTGCCACTAGAATTTTTTATTTTTCCAGAAAGATCAGCTTCCTAAAATAAAACCAAAAGCTGGGGTTCCCAGTTTCTTCCCTGGGAAGGTGAAGTTTAATTGGCTCTGTTGCCCATTTTGAGCAAAAATCACAGAACGTACTCAACTCCCTCATCAAATCAATCAGCCTATGGGCACAGCTTGTGTGCTCTCTCTGCAGGTGGACTGGTTCCTGTCTAATAATGTGTAGCCTCAGGGGGTGGCCACTCCTCCTCCCACTCCCACACTGAGCTCCATCCTTGACCTCATTCTTGTTTGATCTCTCAAACCACCAGGGCTCGCTGAACTCCCTGGTAAATCCACCCTGTGTTTCCTGCCCTGCAGGGCACAGCAATGAAGTGCCAGAGAGGAGATCATTCTTGCCCACTGGCGACCCACTGCTGCTGCCCAGCTCAGCTCTCCCCAGGACCTCAGGTGGCTGTGGCTCTTTCAGCTGCAGCCCCACAGAACAGCTTTGTTGAGTCTTCACTGAGGGTAGGGGAGAGCTGCGGAGCTCTCTGTGCACGGAAATACTGCAGAGAAGCTGTTCAAGTTACCCAGATTCAAATCCCCCACTAACAGGTTACCACCTAGAACTCAGAGCGCTTTCTAGAATGCACGGTCAGACACAGTGGTGATCACAGTGGCTTTACCATGCTTAAAAAGCTAACACTCAGAGGTGATAAAACACTAGAAACTTTAAAGCCATTAGGTAATAACTATCTTTATCTGTCTCCCTGACTAACCTTTAGCTAAATTGGGATTTCAAAAGTGTTAGAAGGCCTCCCATGCAGCTGCTGGCTTCCTCTCTGAATATGTACATGGAGACATCATTCCAAGATGCTGCCTATGGCCACTCTCAACTCTTGTCTACCTTCCCATTCTCACTATGCCCAGGCCCCTATTCACCCAGGCTCCAACCCATCTTCTTTGACTCCCAGGAACACTTAATGTCTGTGGCACTAGCTCCCAGAAGTATAGGCACAGGACCCCAGGGACTCTTGCAGAGTACACAGTACTGCAAGAGGGATGCAAATCCATACACCTGGAAGCATTGTCTGTGATCTCAAATAATAACCCACGATAATGATGATGATGATGATAACAGCTTCCATTTGGGGAGCATTTACAGGTCAGCCACTTTACATGAGTTCTGCATGAAGTATCTCACTGAATATTCACAACAACTCTGTCAGCTTGGTACTATCATTAGCCCCCTTTTGCAGACAAGGACACTGAGGCAAAAGTTTAAGAAACTTGCTAAAGATCACACATGGAAGAGGCAACACTGGAAATCAAACTCCTAGCTGACAGATGCCAGAGACGGGCATTTAAGTGCTATCCTGAAACATTTCACACATGTATGTATCACTATTTACCAAACTTTAGGCAGATGTCATAATGTTTAAAAAATGCATTTCTATTTTAAAATATCACTGCATTCATGTTAGTTTGTGGTCATTACGTGTTTACTAAGAGTAAAGTTGCTGTGAAGAGCAGTCCAGATTATGGGTCCGTGGCTTTGGCCGGATTGAGAACCAGGAACATTTTGTTGCATACAGTAAGCCCACCTTATGTCTTCCTACCCATGAAGTCACATATTCCTCTTATCTGCTCATCTTCTATGTTATCTCAAAGGCCCCATGTGTCTCTATAGATATGGCAGGAGTAGGAAGCTATATCTACAGCTATCTGCATATTCAGTCACTTGTCATGAAAATATTTACCGGGATCCTATGATGTGCCAAACAGTTCTATACACTAGGGATACTCAGTAAACAAAATAGATTTTAAAAAACATTCCCGTTCTAATGGAGCTTGCATTCTAGTGAGAAGACACAAACAGTAAACAAATAAATGGGCAAAATTATGAGACAGTTCAGAGAATAAGTGCTTTGGAAAAGATACAGCAAGAAAAGAGGGTACAGGTTTGGAGATAATTGGCTGCAATATTTAAAAAGTTGGTCAGGAAAGGCCCCATTGAAAAAGTGATGACTGAGCAAAGAGCTGAAGAAGAGAGGGAGCCAGCCATGTTGACCTCTGGGGTAAGAGCCTGTCAGGCACAAGGAGTAGCACGTGCAAAGGTCTAGAGATGGAATGTGCCTGGGGAGACTAAGGACTGTGAAGAAGGCCAGTGTTGCTGAAAGAGTTGGTCTGTGACAATGTATGCAAATGGTTGTGTGTGTAGCGATTCAGCAGTAGGCTGTGTCATTAGATTTCCAAGTGGGCTATGAGGCCCACCTTAATGACACTTGCTTGCTGGGCTAGTCCTAGCTGAAATTATGAGGCAAATGTGCATGCCTGTTGATCCTAAACCCCCTAGTCCTTCCTTTTTGTCTCTCTAGGAGCCAATTTGCCCCCTCAGAATTCAGGGCCTCTGCAGTGCTCTCTGCCATCACAGCCAGTCCCCAGCCTAAGGAACAAAGAGTACAATTGGGAGTTCCACAGATCTGGGCTTGCTTCTACTTTCCACTACCTATTAGCTCTGTGACTTTCTTTGGGTAGGCACATCATCGACTTTTCTGAGCCTCAATTTCCTTATCTGTAAAATTGAAATAATAAAGTATTGTGAGGATTGAGATAATGTATGTAAAGTGCTAAGCCCAGTACCCAGCACTTAATAACTGCTCAAGAAATTATAGCTCTTACTCATCTACACCCAAGCATGAGTTACAGAGAACAATCTGTACACCTTCAGTCCCCTGAAAAGCCTGTGGATTTTGTATAAGGAAAATTCTTGAACACACCAATTGTGCATTGTCAGTAGACAGAAAAAAATCAAGTAGAATCATTATTGTGGGAAGTATCCCAAATGCTTAACATTACAAATGGGTTTTGATACTTAGAAAGGTTAGAAACCACTGGCATCAACGGTTGCCTCTTCTAGGCGGGTTTGCATTTAGCTTCAAGCTGATTGGGACTCTGAATGGTATCATTTCCAGCATCATTGAACAGGTAGGAAATTAAGGTGAAGACTTGGCTCACCATATCCAGCTGGAGGAAAGTATTTACATAGTCTCTTCCCCCATACTTTGTTGCTTCTGCTCCGATGGGAATGTAGGAGAGGTAAGAATCACTGTTCCAAATGCATAAATGCATAGCAGGCAACCTCTGGGACTGGTAGACCTTCCAGCCCTAGGAGCCTAATGGTGTAGTCTTCCTCACTTTCACATATCTCTAGGTACCCTCCTGCTGGCTCATCTTCCTCTTCTGCCTGCACTCTGAACAGATGATCCTGGCCAACCACAGAGAGTGGCCACTGAGAAGGGGCGTGGTGACAATCTCCAAGAAACCTTGCTGAGAGCTTTCTTGAGCTTGTGCATGGCAGAGCTTGGTCACAGGAGCACCTTACCGTACAGAATGGACGCATCCTGGACAGGTTTCTTGCAAATCAAATTTTCACATATCAAAGCCTATTTTCCATTTAACTTTTAACATGTAATTGGAGATGTGTTTCTCTGAGGGCAAAAATAAATGGGGCCCTGAGACTTAATAAAAATCATATTTATGAATTCAATGCAGCAATACACTTGAAAATCATAAATGTGAATGGAAAAAATGAGAATTTTCTTATAAAATATTAACAATGCCCCCAAATGAGTCGCAAGACCTGAATACAAAATAGCTAACGTTATTTTGATGTTTGGCATAATAGCTTAAAGGCCTAAAAGAAAAACAATTGCAGCTTAACCGAACAGAACACACCGGACTGAAAAGTTGCCCAGTTTCTATAAAACTGCCTTTCTAATGTTTTACAGCAGGAGATCATGCAATATTCTTTGGCTGCTCAAATCTTGAGCTTTAGCACTCTGGAGAAGCTTCTGGGTTTAAGAAACAAACAGGTTAATCCAGACCAGAGAACAGACCAAGAAGCACAGACGTGATCCTGCTTTAAAATGCCCTAGGAAATGAGTTAATTGGGAGCAAGGGGGTATGGGAAGACTTTCTGGTAATGCAAGATTCAGAAGACTTGAAACTTCTGTAAAATGAGTCTCTAGGTAACATATAATGAATCAGTCCCCCAATTTCTAAATGTTGCTTAGGCTAGTGTCTTTTTTTTTTTTGACAGGGTCTCGCTTTGTCACCCAGGCTGGAGTGCATTGATGCAATCACAGCTCTCTGTAGCCTTGACCTTCCTAGCTCAAGCAACCCTCCTGCCTCAGCCTTCCCAGCAGCTGGGACTACAAGCATGCACCACTACACCAGGCTAATTTTTTGTTATTGTTGTAGAGATGGGAGTCTCATTATGTTTCCCAGGCTGGTCTCAAACTCCTGGGTTCGAGCCATCCTCCTGCCTTGGTCTCCCAAAGTGCTGGGATTACAGGAGTAAGCCACCATGCCCAGCTGCTAGTGTCTTTCTATAGTCTCCAAACAATGAAAACTCCTGTGAAAGGGTTTCGAGCTGTGGTACTTCCCCAAAGTATGTTCCAGGGAACACTAGTCCCATAGGAGGCTTCATAAGAGGGATTCATGGGCAAAAACATTTGAGAAATGTGATGTACTCTAAATCAGTGCTTCTCGGTATTTAATGTGTATACAAATCACCTAAGGATGTTGTTACCATGCCAATTTTGACTTGGAACCTCTGAGGTAAAGGCCTGAGATTCTGCATTTTTAGCAAGCTCCCAGGTGATGCCTATGTTGCCATCTTCAGACCACACTTTGGCAAGGCTCAAAATGTCCTCTTGGATATTCATGATCCCCATTATAATATTAAAGGCTCTGCAGTAAAGTTTAGCTTATCTAACCCTGCATTCATCAAACTCATTGGTACCCAGAAACCTCTTTTTCCCCATGGTACCTATTAATCTCTCACACTCAGGGTATCATGAAAGCCAATTTGGAAAATGCTAATCAAGCTAATACTACTCTACCTGGAGTGACTTTGCATCATCTGAGAAATGCACATTTTGGGTCGTGGCCACAGACCTCATCTACAGCTAGTTAATAGCTCTGCAGAGACACAGGTATGCCAGAGCTGTGAATTGCCATTGGTTTTCAAAGACTCCAAGCTCAATGACAGCAAAATATCATAAAATTCTATTTACTATCCTGAAAACATTCACTACTTTCCAAAGTGCTTTACAACCTTAATGTGGTTTGAACTGAAATGAAAGCAGGGAAAAAAGGAAGAGATTTAGAGCAGAGAGGAGCCTGGCATTTTTGAAAGAGGTATGAAACAAGACAATGAGCAAATGATACTGAAATTAGACAAGAGGTAAGGAAGTCAGGTTAGCTGGGGTGAGGAGAAAGAAGGAGGCAACAGCAAGGGATGTCAGTGGGCAGGGTGTCTCGGGGGTGTAATGAGGAGAGAATAATTACTTTGTAAAGTCCTACTCTATCAAATGAGGAGGAAAAAAACATGAAGGGAAGAGTCATCTTGTTTACCTGGTCTCCACCTTTACAGGTCTCAGCTACTCTATTTGTTTTGCTGTACAGATTGCTTGGCCAGGAGGCCGTCTCTGGGCAGATTTCTTATTCTCATTGCATTGGCTGCCAGATGGAAAGGGTCTGGGTTGTCAGTTCATCAGGAGGGCAACTGCTCATGCCCATGGTGGCCGGCCACTCCAGCCCCTATCCCAGTTAGCAGATGGGTCTGAGAGAGCTCTCCGATTAGTAGAAGCCAGTGGCAGACAGTGCTCCCAAAAGTAAAAAGGGAGAGACAGAAACCTCTTTGTAGGCAGAGCCCCTAATGCGAGAGGTAGTATAACACAGAAGGTTCTGGTGTCAGACAGAGGCCATATCCCAGCTCTACTACTCACTAGCTGTGAGGTCATGGGGTAAATTAGCCATTCTAAACCTCAGTTTTCTCTTCTCTAAAAAAGGGCTAAGAATAGTATCTATCTCATAGCAATATGGTGAGGAATGATTAATGTAATCCTTGGAAGAGGTTTAGGACAATACCTGACGCATAATGAGAACTCAGTAGTTACTAATGGCTATTAATGCTATTTATTATTATTAAAAGCATTTTAGTACAGTGCTTAGCACAAAGAAAGCACTTCTCAAATGACAGCTGATATGATGACATTATGACAACAAGCACGATGACAGTGATGATGTTGCTGTTATTGATGATAAGGGAGCTTGCTTTCCCTCAGCTCTGCTTTGGAGGTTGGCATTAGGAGATGATGTAATTTGAAAAGTGCTGGGGTCAGATAGTCATGGGTTTCAATCCTGACTCTACTAACCAATAGTAGGTGGTCAGTTTTCACAGTTGTAAAATGCAGATGATAACACCATCTACCTCACCACTGCGAGGATGAAATGAGATGATGCATGTGAGGTAGCAAAGCCCAGTGCCTGGTGCACTGTAAACACCAAAAGCTATCAACCAGCTAGCTAGTCATCCAGCATCTGAGAACTTGAGAGCGCTCCAGGAAGGAAAGTTTCAGGGGTAAAAGTGCCCTCACAGTCCAATTTGAAAATCACGGACAGGCCCATGAAAGGTTTATGTACATACCACATACCTTTCCACACGTTACCATTTCACACACACAGGGAAATAACGTGTTCAGGCCCACATAAAGAAACCCACCTCTTTGCAGAAGAGACTTTCCAGGGTACAGAAGTTCTTGATTCAAGACTTATTAAAGTGTTTTTTTCCCCCTCAGAGAGTGCTTTTTAGTTCAAGAAGAGGAGTTTAAAAAGGACATTAATAAAACCCACTGGATGAAAGTGCCAGGTCGCAATCAAATCCAAAACACCTAGCCCAGTGGCTGGCATATGATGATGCACAGTAAATATCCACTGAAGAAAATGTCACATCTTCACTTCAAAATACTTTTGTGGTAACAGTGTCTCTATATTTTTTTAGGCCATGAATCAAGGATGTTTTTCTCTGCACTTGGGAAAGTCCTGTCAGTCTGCAAATGGGCCAAATTTGAATATTAGCCATAAGGGCTAAACACCCACAAGTACACAAAGACTCCCTCAAGTGGATACACAGAGAGTCACTTTCCAAATGCTTTGCCAACTTTGGGCCTCCCCTGCAAGATCTGGGCCCTGGTTCTTTGGACGGAAATAGCAGAGCATGAGGTTGTGATGGTTATCAGAGCCAGTGGAGATATAATGATGAGGCCATTCAGGGTCCTTGTCAAAACCATGTGGATCTGGGATGAAATTTCAATCATCTCACCAGCTGGCACCAGAATCCTTCTTAGGGAGGGAACTGGGACTGTCTTTAGGAAAGGGTTTTGATAAGCTGCTTGTCTTGACAGCATGGGTAGGCAGGAGCCAAGGCAACGGAGGAAAGAGCTTAACGCTGTGTGGTAACATTAAACAGGACTTAGAGATTGCAGAGAGGAGAGGAGGAGATGGAAGAGAAAGGGGAAATGAGGCACTGCGTGTAAGCCTAGAGCCTGACTGAGAAAATGACCAAGGGACTTCTTCAGCCCAGGATTGCTAACTTTAAATGTTCAGTTGTTTGTGCTGCTGCAAGGAGAATCCTTTTGTCACTCCTAAGCCTTCTATACACATTTCCTTGGGTGAATGGTTATTCGGGTGAGATTAAGGAAGAAGAGCGAAGCTCCACATTTTGGGTGACATGAAAAGATACAAGCAAATGGACAACCGGCACTTCTTAACTCTGGCTACACATTAGAATCACCTCAGGAAGCATTTAAAACCTGGGGATGCCCCCAGGGAGTCCCCACAGAGATTCTGGTGTAATTGGTGTGGGATGGGGCCTGGCATCAATACTCAAAAAGCTCCCCAAGTGGAAGTTTAGAAACTCTGGTCTCCATGGAACTCTTTCTTTTCAGAGAACCAGAAAAGAGCCTGTGGTGGGGTGGGGGTAAGGAGAACGGAAGCCCTCCCTGGGAATGCAGAGATCTAGGAGAGCATGGGTTTTGAAGGAAACTTATCTTGATCTGAAGGGCAGGGCAGACCATGAGAATATCCAGACTACAGGCATAACTGATGCCATTCACCTCTGACTTCCCTCTTGGCTGTCCATAATGCCTCCCAACCCGAGTGATTATGACTTCCAACAACCCATTATTCCTCACCGTGTTACACTGCAAACGTCTCTTATCTTTCATTCCTATCAAGCATTATTTTCCCTGGATCCCATTTCTTTTTGTTAATTATTTTTTCATTTTTTTTTTTTTCATTTTTTTGAGACGGAGTCTTGCTCTGTCACCCAGGCTGGAGTGCAAGAGTGTGATCTCAGCTCACTCTAACCTCCACCTCCAGGGTTCAAGCAATTCTCCTGCCTCAGCCTCCCAAGCAGCTGGGATTACAGGCGCCCACCACCACATGCAGCTATTTTTGTTCTTTGTATTTTTAGTAGAGATGGGGTTTCACTATGTTGGCTAGGCTGGTCTCGAACTCCTGACCTCAGGTGATCTGCCCACCTTGGCCTCCCAAAGTGCTAGGATTACAGGCGTGAGCCACAATGCCCGGCCCTGGATCCCATTTCTCTGTGAGCCTGCTCTTTGACATGTAAAACCCAGTGAATCTGCTATATGAAAACTTTCCTCAGGCAAAAAAAAAAAAAAAGTACTTTTTTTTTTGCAAAGACTGAGAGTTTTTACTTATTTCCTTTCTTTTTTGAGCTCTTGGTATTCAAGGAAATCTCTGTCAAAACACAAGATGACCACATGCTCTAAAGGGATAGAGATTTCAAAACTTACTACAGAGTTGCACCAATAAAAACACTGTGGTACAGGCATAAGAAGGGATATATGTAAGAATGAGCATCTACAAATAAACCCATTTATCTACAGTCAATCGATTTTTGACAAGAGTGGCAGGACTTTTCAATGGCAAAAGAACAATCTCTTCAACAAATGGTACTGGGACAACTGGATATCCATGTGCAAAGAAAAAGTTAGACCCTTCCTTTATCCCATATACAAAACTCTACCCAAAATGGACCAAAGACCTAAATATAACAGCTAAACTATAAAATCTTTAGAAAAAATATGGATGTAAATTAAAAATGTACATTTTAACAACGGTCTTTGGAGGACAATGCCTTGACCTAACGCAATAATTTTCAGGGATCTTGGCAAAGCATGGAGAAAATATTTTATGGTCAGAAGGGACCTGTGGAGATCCTCAAAGCACACCATGTGGGTAGATAACCATGAAGCTGATTACTGAAGATGTAAGTCTGAGAAATATCTGAAACTGTTGAGCCCGTTCTTCTGGGATCACTGGAGATGGCACCCGGGAAAGGGTCGGGGTGTCCCAGGTCTCTGGGGCTCTTTTCACACCCAACTGTGTCTTCCTCCCCACTCCTCCACAGTCCCTCCTAGCTCTTTACTCTTCCAGCATTTTATGCAGCGCTGAATAAAGTAAGCTTCATAGGCCAAGCTACCAGTTAAAAGCTCACTCCATCACGGACAAGGCAGGAGTCAGCATTTTAGCAGCAGTTTAGTTGCAGCCAGAGAAGACAAAGGCAGAGAATGGCCGATTGCAGGTGCCAATTCCCTGGTTTTTATAGGCCCAGGCCTGAGGGATGGATCATCCTGCCTCACCCCCTGGAACTAAAGGTGACGAATGAGTGCTCTTCAGTGGGAAAGCTATTAAGTGGGATGGGACCAAGCACAAAGGACCAGTTCTCTTTCCCTTATATCCCTGCTTCCTTCCACTCCTGCCCTTAGCACTGGGGTAATGGCCTGGCTTAAGGGGATGAGATAAAATGAGGCCTCAGAGGCTACTGGCAGGGACCAGGTGGTTACAGCTCCCATTTCTCAGGATAATTTGCTCAGAGGCAGGAGCTAAAATTGATCAGATGAAGCTCTAAGTCAGAATGAAACCTGTTAATTTGTTACACGTCTTAGAACTTCACAGATACCTTTCTTATTGAACACAGCACTGAGGTGCTTTTTAAAACCTAGGAAGCCAATTAAACCCAGGAAGAAACCTGCATATTTTCTAACATGGTTGAACAAAATTGAAACTGTTGCTACATCTGAATAGAACTAGAACCTAATTTGGTCCAGGATCCTTCTCAGTAGCTGGGACATGCTAGTTTGAGAACTCTTTCCTCGGCCTCAGTCTTTCCCCCATTCACCCCTTCTCCCGAAAAGAAAATCCTGACAGGCACAGTCCTGCAGTCTTTGCAGTCCCTGCAAAGACTCACTCAGTCCTAAATCAGTTCCCTGAGGAACTGTCTCACCAGCAGAGGAACCCAAGCTCCATGCACAAGAAGCTCACTTCATTCCAGTGTGCCTTCCCCTTTCCTTCCCCCTTACCAAGTTACTTGGTTGGCCTAGCCCACTGGCGTGACTAAATTGGAACATTCTTTCAGGGTATGCGGTTCTTTCCAAGAGAGTTCAGAAGAACCAGGAAACAGGCATTTCTGATACAGAACAAACAGAATCTGGGGTTCTCTCCCCTTAATAAGCCTCGCATTTTGCCACGACCAGATCTTTGGCTTTCCCAATTAGTCAATCATATTCTTTGGGATTGACACCCACCTCTGGGAGGTTGACTGAACTGTCAGTAGTCCTGGAGGTGAAGGGTGATGGTGAAGCAGGCACGGGGAAAACAAGCAGCTTCTACTCTTCAGAGGCAGCAGAGACTATTGCTGGACTCTACAAAGCTTGGCTGCCTGACTAGTATCTATTCCGAGTTGGACCTGCCCTGGTCTGTACCCTCCCTAAAGGACCCCAGGTTACTGGACTTTTCTATTTTTGGCCATCCATGGAAGGGCACTTCAGCCTTCTGCCCTGGCTCTAAGACCCAGTGCCTGGACTACTTCTCATCTCTCTTTTCCCCTGCTCCTCCTGGTTATGACCCACACCAAGCTCCCCTCCCCCTAGCCCCAGGGGAGCCAGCTGGAGCCAGTGATGACGCAGCTTGTCAGGGCAGGAGATTGATGGCAGGCCCTCTGCTTTCTTTCCCCGCCCCTTCTTCTACTGTCTGGCTCTCTCTCTCTCTGGGATTTGGGGAGGAGGGAGGAGGCAGAGAGGGAGAATGCTTAACTGTTCCATTCACATTCTTCTTAATTCAAGGGCTTTTGCTAGTCCTCACTTGATGGAGCTCAGCTGAGCTCCATCTCAGAAAGGAGAGGATGGGTTTAGGGACTCCAGCTCCCTCCCTGTTACCTCCCTGCTGCCTGGCCCAGTGCTGGTTCTGACCGGAGGCCCCTTTCTTCCCCAGCAACACTGGGTTGGGCAGTTTGCATTGGGCCCATCTGGCACCATAATCCACAAGCCCCTGGGAGGGCCCAGTGAGCTCATTTGGAAGCTTTGGGCCTGTGCTGTAGGAAAGTGGGGGCGGTGGGCTTCGAGTGTAGCCAGAAGGAGCTACTCTGATCTCAAGGACCCACCTGACTCCCCACCCCCACCACCCCATGGGGGTTTCTACAGCCACTTCCTGGCCCTGCCACAGCCCCTCCCCTGTAGCCCAGGGAGGGTGGGTGAGTGTCTGGTGGGGTCTTGATAGGGCACTATGTGGACATAACAAAGCTCTCCAGCTGAGAGCCCCTGGCCACTGTCACCCCCCTTGCACACCCAGTGTATATGTTCTTTTGCAGTGAAAAGCACCAACAGGAGGCCTCCATCCAGATAGGCAGGCAGAGAGCAAGAGAGGGAGCTCAGCGAGCCCTACCCCTACCCCACCCCCGCATTAGGCCCTACAGACCCAGGATGTGTTCTGTCTGTGACAGCTGATTACAGAGGGGCAGCTGGGAGGGCAGAGCACAGAAAACAGGGGACACAGCAGTCAAAGTCACGATGCAGACAAACAGTTGGCACCATTCTGCTAGGAAGGAAACGAGCATCCAAGATGTGGTGGCTGAGCCAAACAGGTGGGTAGAGCACAAGGGCAGAAAATCCAGGACTGAGAAAGCTCAGAATTCTGGGAGCCATCATGAGGGTGAGCCCCAGACCCCAAGAGACCTGCCTCAATGGATTTTCTGCTCTTGTGCTCAGAGGATGGCCGCCAAGAACAAAAGGTCTCAGCCTGGGTCCAGGGGTACACTGGAAGAGCCTCAGTGGGGGAAGTTAGGAGCCTAGGGATGGGTTGCCATAGGGCACTGGCTGATGGCAGTAGTCTACTCAGTACCTTTGTTTAAAAAGCTCAGAAAAAGTTACTCCTTCTGGGTGAATGCAGCCCCACAAACACTATAGCTTTATCGGATGAAAAATGTACCCCTTCATCCAGGTCCACTTAGCCTTGCACCAGGGAACATGAATGTACCCCTTCATCCAGGTCCACTTAGCCTTGCACCAGGGAACATGGTTCAGGAAGCAGAACATGGGCTGGATTTCCATTCCTACTTACCCTCTTGGCCGAGTACCTTTATGCAGTTCACAGCCTGCACAACTATATATGGTAGCCCTATCTGCAGCAAATAACTCCCCTCCTATTCCATATTGAGGCTGAGAGAGACTGAGCTGCCAACGCCTTGCTCGCATCCCATACTCATTCGTTCCAAAGCATGGAAACAGCTGGGTCTGTAGATGGAGATGGTGAACCTGACTGGGACATCAGACCAGTGGGTTGAGGTAGTGACGACTTTTTGAGGGAGTTTTTTCAAGAACTGCTCTGTTCCTTCTGCCCGTCAACAACTTTGCAACTTTCTGGTTTTACTGTGCTTTATTCTATTGTGAAAATCATGCATGTCTTTTGCATCCTTCAACCTCTCTTTTGCACTTACCTCTTCAAGAGCTGCCACTTAACTGCCCTGCTCAATAGTGTTGATACTCCTACTCAAGCAAACTCTTTGGTGACTCTGCTCTCTCATGGTCTGCTCTAAAATGAAAATTAAGCTACATTATTGTGATGGTGTTCTTCCATTTCCCTATATATACATTGGAGATGGAGTAAGGTCCTTCTTGTTCTGGGGTCTTGTGACTCTGAAAAGCCTCTATTCCTCCTGCCCCAGGGTTTGCTCCTTAGTCCTCCCCTCCAGCAACCCAACAGAGGATCATGTGGCCCTGGAGGCTGGGGTGAAGAAAAATATGGGCCCCAGGGCAGAATCTGGTGACCCTTGGGCTCCAAGTCAAAAGTAAGAAAAGTTGGGCCAGGTGTAACAGACTGAGATCAGGAGCCTCAGACTGAGACCAAGGGAAATGGTCAAGCCTTTATTCAGCCAGCAGCTACCCACTAGCAAGCACTTCACTGACATTATCTACATTTCAGAATGGCCTTTCCAGTAAGCCTCTGCTGACAAAGGAGAAGGAGGGGGAGCAGGCTGGAGACAGAGTGAGGACCTACTGGAGCTTGGCCTGACTCCAGAGCATGGCCACCTTGCTGTGGGAAGACCAGGAGGGAGGAGGGGAAAGCCTTTTCCAAGACTGGATTTCGGTTAGTGCTGCCTTGCAAAGATGTTTGAGAGAAAAATAAAAATAAAAAAACTCTCAGCTCACGGGGGTTTTTCTTGCCATCACAATGTGTCATGATTTATAAAAAAGGACTGGACTAGGACTTGGGGGCTCTACCTGGACTAATTAGCTGGGAAACCTTGGGTAAGTCCCTTCTTCTCACTGAGTCTCAGTTTACTTATGTGCAAAATTAGGAAGGAAACTGAACTAGTAAATAATCTCTAACATTCTAGTCTATCTTAGTCTATCCAATCTCCCACCTGCATTCATATGTTATAACTACACTGCATTAACCCTTGCTTACAGCCTGATTTCTTTTAGACCCAGCCTCAATTATTTTGGAACATGGTTCTCAAACATGACTTAGAAAGAGATCTAATTTTCAAGAAGGGTGAGGTCCTACAGATTCAGGAGTTGAGGTAAGGGCTCACCAAGGATTCATTCTGACCAGCTCTTCTCCAGACCAGCTTCTTTCCTTCCATTAGGCCCCGCTGCTTGCCCAAGCGCTAGCTCTCCCTCTCTCTTGCTCGCTCTCTCTCTCTGTCTCTCCCCCTTCATTTTCTTGGTGGCATTTAACCTTTATGGTGATTAATGTAGACACCAGGCAAATGCTGGCCAAGGGAAAATGCAAATTAAGTCCCTGTCCCTTTTCCTTGTGCACTAGGAGGGTCAAAAGCCTGTCTGCTAAGGAAGGATGTGTCCTTGGTGGGGCTGAAGCTGGACAGGTCTAGCAAAGCAACATTGGGGACAAAGGGATCCCCATAAATTACAGTTCATCATGTGGTTGGGGAGCTGGACTCCAACCTAATGACTCTGTTTGTTGGTGCTGAACTCACCCTCAGGCCCTGCCAGCACTGAGATGGATGCCACCTTTATACTCCAGGCAAGAACATCTGGAGGACCCTAGTGCTGGAGAAGATCTTCCCCTTCTCCTTCATCAGCAAAGCCTCAAATGGCCAACAGATCACACATAGGGAGGCCCAGGTGACTGAGTCACAGGTCCTTCCTTTTGACATCTCTTCTCACCCAAGCTTGGGCTATCAAGCCATTCTGGGTCACCTTTCAGAGAGCCCTTCTGACCCCCACCTAGAGGATGTGTAGTTTGATGAGATTTCGAGAGTAAAGCTGGGTGGCACAAAGCTAATCTAAACGAACTGATGATAGTTTCAGCAACGTCTATTTCTTTCTTTCCTCTTTTTTTTTTTTTGACAGAGTTTCACTTTCGCCTAGGCTGGAGTTTAGTGGTGCTATCTTGGCTCACTGCAACCTCCGCCCCCCAGGTTCAAGCAATTCTCCTGCCTCAGCCTTCCAAGCAGCTGGGATTATACGCACCCGCCACCACGTCCAGCTAATTTTTGTATTTTCGATAGAGACGGGTTTCGCCATGTTGACCAGGCTGGTCTCGAACTCCTGACCTCAGGTGATACACTCGCCTCGGCCTCCCAAAGTTCTAGGATTATAGGAGTGAGCCACTGCACCCGACCAGCAACGACTGTCTCTCTGCTTCATTCGCACATAGAAACCACAATCACCACCATGGCCCACAGGAGGTATGAGGAAGAAACTGCACAGTCAGCCTCTGAGTAACTCAGAGCCCTTGAGAAACACCTAACTGTGAGCTACGTTATGCTGTGACCTAAGTACCCTCTGTGTAACAACTTTCACTCACCCCAAGTATCAGTCAGAGTTGACAACTGGCTCAGCTTTGCCATTTTACCTATCAATGGATCAACAATGCTCAAGACTGCACAGGGACCCATCTATTGCCTCCTCTCCATCACCACACTCCAATCTTCCACACGCTCTTAGGGCCTGCGACTCATCTTTGGTACAATCTTTGGCTGCTACGGATAGCCTGGTGTCTATTTCTCCAGAAGTCTGCTCACATTAAGAATTTCTTTTATTCCCTACATTTTATTATGAATATGTTCAAATATGCAGAGCAGCTAAAGTATCCTTAAGACCAATACAATAGGCCGGGCGCAGTGGCTCAAGCCTGTAATCCCAGCACTCTGGGAGGCCGAGACGGGTGGATCACGAGGTCAGGAGATCGAGACCATCCTGGCTAACACGGTGAAACCCCATCTCTACTAAAAAATACAAAAAAAAAAAAACTAGCCGGGCGAGGTGGCGGGCACTTGTAGTCCCAGCTACTCAGGAGGCTGAGGCAGGAGAATGGCGTGAACCCGGGAGGCAGAGCTTGCAGTGAGCTGAGATCCAGCCACTGCACTCCAGCCTGGGTGACAGAGCGAAACTCCGTCTCAAAAAAAAAAAAAAAAAAAAAAAAAAAAAAGACCAATACAATAATCATCTTTTTTTTTTTTTTTTTTTTAATGAGACAAGGTTTTGGTCTTGAACTCTTGGCCTCAAGCAATCTTCCTGCCTCCGCCTCCCAAAGTGCTAGGATTACAGGCATAAGCCACCACCCCCAGTCTTGTAATCACCTTTTTAATTCAACATTTATTAAAATTTTGGCCAGTTTTGCACTCTGTGTGTGTGTGTGTGTGTGTGTAACTGTGGTAAAATATACATAACACAAAATTTACCACTCTAACCATTGTTAAGTGTACAATTCAGTGGAATTAGGTCCCTTCACAGCGTTGTGAAACCATCACCACCATCCATCTCCAGAGCTTTGTCATCACCCCAAACAGGAGCTCTGTATCCATTAAACAATAGCTCCCCACCCCCAGCCCCTATTTATATCTAAATGCTGAACCATTTTAAAGTTTCAAACATCATAATTCACCCCCTAAATATTTCATCAGTCATCTCCTAAAAATTAGAACATTCATACATAACCACAATATTATTCTCACACCTAAGAAATTCACAGCAATCTACTGTCCAGTTGTCAGGATCTTCCTAAATAAACAAAAGTTTCTACACTTAAAATGAAGGCAATAAGTCACATTTAGTTGCTTCATATACTATGAAGCACTACGTAAACGTCAGACATTAATAATCTTATTAGATGATCTTGAAAGTTTTTTTTCAGCTCAAAATACAATTAATGTTTATGATTTTCCAAAGGGTTCCCCCTTCAGAGCAGTCGATGTGGCCAGGAGCCACTCTTAACCCCTTCCCAGCTCCCTAAGGCGGGGAGACAATCCCTATGGGTGGAAGCAATGACCTTCCTTAATTCCAGCCCAGCCTCCTATGTCCTTACAAGTGATTAGCAATGAACAAATACATCAAATAAATCCATAAAAGTCCCAGCACTGTGATGCCACAGAAAAGTGTAAAGGCCATGAAACAGGTTCTCCAGACTCAAGCATGGAGGAGCCTTAAGTCCTTGGCCACAGCCAAGTGGGGGGCTTCAGCAGCACATGGAGGACTGCAGCAGCCAACTTGGTCATTGGTTTGGGGGTAGGGTGGACAGACAGGTGGCAAAGAACCTAGTGGGGTGCCGAGCAGCCTCATTTCCCACCTCTAGCACTACCCCCACCCCACCCCAAACCAGATTCTCAGCTTTGTTAGCTTAGCACAGAACACAAGCCCCTCACACGTCTGAGCTGCTTAGTCTCTGTATTTGTCTCTGCCTCCAGATATCTGCACACAGTCACCAATCACTTGAGTTTTCAGCTGCTTTTTACCCAGCCATCTTAACAATCAATTTCTGTATGATTGCATGGCTCGGCTTTACAGTCTAGCAAAACCAGGCACGGAGTCAAACATTTTTTTTCTTTATTTATATTGTGACTTGTTTCAGAAAGGATTTAAAATGAGGAGACAAACATTTAGTAAACACCCTGGACCAGATGCTTGAAACTGTGCTAGGTGTTGTGGAAAATGCAAGAGAGAACACACGGTTTTCTTTTCTTTTTCTTTTTCTTTTTTAACCCTCAGTTGAGTTTACAATTCACTTTGGGAGACAAAGCTCTCTGAGGAGACAAGTAAACTACAACTGCACTGGCCTGGGAACTGGGAGCCTGACATCTAGGTCCTACTTCCATCTCAGCCACTTGTCAGCTGTGTTATCTTTGAAAAGTCACCTTACCTCTCTGGGCCTCAGTTTCCTTATATGTAAAACAAAGGGGCTGTATATAAATGTCTATACGATCATAGAGACAGAGCACAGAGACTTGTAATACTGGTTTTCTGAGAGGATGGGATTTGAGAGGCTTGAGAGGGAGATTACTTCTCTAACCCTCTATGTTTTTGACTTGTTATAATAAGCATATATTACTTTTGTGGTTAAATAAATCTAGCATTTACAAATGAGAATGAATGGAACTAGCTAAATTTTCATTTAGCTCTAACCATAGTCTGTGATTATCTGTGGTTCAGATGACACAGAGCCTTCTGAGTTGGGAGAAGGGAAAGCTTACTGAGGATTTTGATAGCCAGGGAAGGCTTCCTAGAGGAGATGAGGCTCTAGGTGGGTCTAGAAGGGCTGGCATGCTTTGGATTGGTAGAGACAAGGAGAGGGCATCTCTGGCATAAGATGGAGATGAATAATAAAACTGGCTGAGGCCATAATAGGGGGTGGAGGGCAAAGATGAGAATAACTCTTTCCCAAGGCCCAGATACATACTAGATTGGAGGGTTTCCTTGGCTGTGGAGTCTGAGAGCTGGAACAGCTTCACTCAGTCCCCCTCTCCAGAGGGCAACCCCCAGGCCCACCTACCATCGCAGCAGCTGCAGAATCTGAGCAGCAGAAAGTCTAGAGGCCCAGCCTGGTGCTATTGGATCACAGAGTAAGCATAACACTTGGGTATTAGCTAATCAATCTCGTAAATTCATCTCCCTTTTACTGGGATCTGTCAGGAAGCTGATTAAATGCTGTGCGAGTGGAATTTGGCTCAGATGCTAGCCGGGAGCTTGGGGCTGAAGTTTTTCAATGTTGAGCTCATGCATAAAATTCATAGTTTATCATTACCCAGACTTGCTTCTCTAGAACTATCCAGATGGGAATATTTCTATGTGACAGTCCCATCTTGGGTGAGCCAGTTGTCTGGTCTCTCCCCCAACAGTTCTCTCTGCAGTAGGTGCTCCCCATCCCCCAGCCCCCATCCCTCACCTCCACCAGCTCAGCTCTGCCTGCAGAATCACTGAGCCAGGATGCCAGCAGCCCTAGGGCACCCAGCTGGCTCTTCCTGTGTCCTGGGGCACCAAAGGGATTCCCTGGGGCAAGGCCAGCACACTACAACTCCAGTATCCTTAGGCAAAACTGGGGAGTAGGTTGGATATCTTTAAGAAGAGATATATATGCTACCACTATCACCCCCTTGCCCCAGTCCCTAGCTAGATGCCCTCTGGCTGTCCTTCTAGCTTGGCTTCCCCATTCATTCCTGCTTTCCTTTATTAAGGCCCCAGGTTCTCTCAAGTCACCTAGGCTTGGAATCCTACGCTGGAGGCCAGTCCTTCCTCTATCCCAAACCCTCAGCCTAACCAGGTGAAGTAATCCCAGCCAATGGGCAGATGGGAAAGAGATGGGGGAAGGGACTGAGCTGAGACTGCAACTTCTTTAGCTTTTTCCTTTCTGAAGAGAGAGTGGTTATACTTGCCTCTTGCATATGGCCTGAGTTAGGACTGTCCAGCTGTACCTTCTTCATCTGTAAGGTATCTTCCTGATCTAACATTTCCCCTCACCATGATTCTGCATATAACTCCAGCAATCGCAAGAGAATTGGAAACTGTGCATTCATTTCCACTGTCTTCCTCAGTTTCTGGGTAGACCCAAAGAATAATGATACCAGAAATAGCAGCTACCATTTACTAAGCACTCACTGAATGCCAGGCACTGTGCTAGTCCAGAGATACCAATGTGAGGATCCTGTCTGAGCCTACAGCCTGGCCCAGTGGTAGGGTGACAAAGGCATCAGCACTGGCACCATTACTAAATATGACTAAGCATTGGTGACGTGTTTGCAACTGGGAGCTAAGGGGTCTGAATGATTTGAACAGATACAGTATGTCCTCAGTGCTTAAGATTCTAGTGAGGAAACTGGATAAATTATAAAAATTCAGCCAACAAAATCCAATCTATTCGATCTATTGATTGATCATATACCTTTTTTTCCTTCACTCAGCTGTTTGGAGAAAGAGGCAAAGAATAATGAAGTAAGCCTGCATGAGGAGATAATTCAAGTAAGTAATTCCAAGAGATGGTCTGAGTTCAGTCCACATTTTTACCTATACCTTCTCCATCTTATAAAAATAACACCACCTCAGGCCGGGCATGGTGACTCATGCCTGTAATCCCAGCACTTTGGGAGGCCAAGGTGGGCAGATCACCTGAGGTCAAGAGATTGAGACCACCCTGGCCAACATGGTGAAAAGTCGTCTCTACTAAAAATACAAAAACTTAGCCAGGCATGGTGGGAGGCACCTGTAATCCCAGCTACTCGGGAGGCTGAGGCAGGAGAATCGCTTGAACGCAGGAGGTGGAGTTTGTAGTGAGCTGAGATTGTGCCACTGCACTCCAGCCTGACGACAAAGCAAGGCTCCACCTCAAAAATAAAATAAAATAAAATAAACCACAATTTTACAGGTGAGAAAATTGAGGCTCAGAAATGATAAACCACTGCCCAAAGTCACCTGTTAATATGCAGCTGCACTCAAAGTGGAACCCACGTCCTCTGACTCCTAGAATTCAGTGTTCTAACTGCTACACCATACAACCTTTCTATGAGACCAAATATTATGGCTGATATTTAGAACAAGGTCCTTAGTCATCAAACACAGAATGCATTTCACTGGGCCTTACATTCTAAGGTAAGAAAGAAGTTTCATACTTTAGAGAGAACTTCAACAATGAATCAAAATTATAACCCTGGTTCACCAGAAAGCTGTGTAATTATCTGCCCATTCTCAAATATTCTGGTCAACAGAGGTTTTGCACCATCTATGGATAATTCTCCTTTAGGCACCTGGAAATAATAGCTGAGCTGACATTTCATTGGCTCAGAGATTCTTCTCAAACCAATGATTGCTTCCCCCTTTGGATGTTGTTGAGGAAATAGCAGCTCAGGCTAAGGTTAGGGCAGAGGAAAAAGGAACCTCAGAAAACAAAAACACATCCCCAGTCAGGGCCCCTCTTCCACAGAGCAGAGCAGACACTTGAAAGTAGCTCTAAGAGGGAGGAGAGCTGGGATTAAGGTGGCTTTCAGCTGCCAAATGAAGACCCACTGACACCCAGACAAGAGAGAGAGAGTATAATCTCTCTCATACACACGTACTCATATGTGTTATCCATAGGTGTGTAATGCATCTGTGTTCCAGGAGAGGAATTTTTTCTCCCTATGAGCATACACACACACATACACATATTCAGACACATTTGGTATTCTCTACTCTAAATTCAGAGCTAGTCCCCCTGTTGGAGGTGGGCCTGGTAGTACTCTAAAATAAGATTCTGAAATATACACCCGTTCTTTTCTTGTAGTCTCCCATACTGAACCTTCATTTAGTCCGCTTGTCCTCCTTGGGCTGCAGAGCACAAAATCCCCATTACCAGCCCTGCCAGGGCAATCTAATCTGTTGCAGCCTTTGAACCTTTTCCATTTTTCCCCCCACGTACTTTCTGCTGTTTCATTTTCTTCAAACTCATATTTTCCAGCACAGAGTAGGCACTTTACAAATGTTGTTCATGAGTGGCAGTAGTGGCAAGGGGTGGCTTGCAGAGGAATCAGCCTTCCCCCATTAATCCTTAGCATCATCTGCCATTCACCCCCCACAAGCTATTTCCAATGAATATACAACCTATGTAAAAACCATGTGGCAAAGGGAGTTTTCAAAGAAGCCTCCTAAACCCCCTACTAATCAGATTTTTGCTCCCAAATTATTCCTATATGACATTTCTGGAAGCCACTTAGTATTTCTCTACATTTTGCTCTTTGAATTGCCCTCTTTATCTTTTACCCATTCCTTCATATCTCTCAAACTCCTCTTTTCCTTGATTTCCTCTTTTCCTATCTCTTGATCCTTGTGCTTTTTCTTCTTCATTCTCTTTCCACCTCTCAGGCATGTATATTCTTCACCTAGCCTCCCTCTCTCTAGACCAAGCCTCAATTCTGGAATCTTCTCTATTCCGAATTCCTTACCTCAAGCTGCAAGGGTTTCAAGCTCTTCCTTCTCTGCAGCTATTGTAAATAAAGGAGAAACTGCCCTAAGCTGCAGGCCAGGGCAAGTTGTGGCCAGCCCAGATGGTCTCCTCTTGCTGCAGGGACTGAGGTTCCCGTGGTAACAGGGAAAGGATACCTGCATCTCTGGGAGGAAGACTGTGTACTTGGAGCTTAGCATTTTGGTTTTGTTTTGTTTTGAGAAAGAGTTTCACTCTGTAGCCCAGGCTGGAGCGCAATGGCGTGATCTCAGCTCACTGTAACCTCTGCCTCCCGGGTTCAAGCAATTTTCCTGCCTCAGCCTCCTGAGTAGCTGGGATTACAGGTGCCCATCACCACGCCCAGCTAATTCTTTGTATTCTTAGTAGAGATGGGGTTTCACCATGTTGGCCAGGCTAGTCTCGAACTCCTGACCTCAGGTGATCCACCCGCCTCGGCATCCCAAAGTGTTGGGATTACAGGTGTGAGCCACCACGCATTTTAAACAGGCCCTCAGATACACACACTCACACCTGCATCCCTGTTTCTTGGACTCAGAAATGAGTTCAAAAGGAAATTGGCCATTTGGGAGAAAAGTGTGTGTATGTTGGGGGTGAGGGTAAAGTAGAACCTCTACTCCTGGCTCTGCCATGTGGAAGTGTAGTAGACATTTCTCTGCAAAGTCAAGTTTGTGGGGCTCCAAAAGGTCATATGATCTGGACCTAAAGCTTTCTACCTTTGTAGCCAAACTCTGGCACAGGTATCTACCCCTATCACATCCTGAAATCATGTTCAGGGCCAAACAACTGTGGGGTGGGATAGAAAAAGGACAGATTCCGTGCCCGCAAAGGCAAACCTGGCATCTACACAAAAGTCTGCAACTACAAGTGCATCCAGGACATTATGGCCGCCAACTGAAAGGTTTCCAACCTCTCTGGTTCCAGGGCCTGGAATCCACTGTAACTTTTTCTCACCTCTGCAGGAGCTCATATCTCTCACAAAGAGGTGTCAATCAAATACTTTCCGTAAAAAAAGAGAGAAAGGTCAGATTTGGGACCATAACAGATTTGAGTTACGGTCCCAACTCTGCCACTTATTAGCTGTGTGTCCCTGAGCAAGTCACTACATCTCTCTGAGCCGGTGTCTTTTTACATAAACTGGAGATCATTAGAGTGTCTTGCTCATGTAAAGTTCTCCGCAAAAGAAGGCACTTACACTCAGAGAGGGTTTTTGATTGGCTTGGGTAAGGGGTTCTGTTCCAGGAGACACCTGCCCCTTTTGGGCTGGGTGGTCTGAGTCAGGGCTGGGTAAATTAAGTAACAGCAGCTACCATTTATTGGTGCGGTATCTACATGAGCTCACTGATTCTTCACACCACTTCTGCAAGCTAGAGACTATTTATCTACATTTTGCAGAGGAAGAAATGGAGGTGCTGAGAAATAAAGTGACTTGCCCTAAGTCACAAAATCAGCAAGTGGTAGATCCGAGATGGGAACACAGAAGTGATAAAGAGAAAAAGGAGATGTCAGCAGGCAGTTGCTGGCCTAGTGTACACTGTTTTGCCTGGGGCTGGCTGGGCCCCTCTACCCAGTGCCTCAGACCCAACAGGCCCAAGGGAGTCCATGCACCTTTCATTACTGTTAGTCAAGCTCACCCTCCTGTAAAAAGCAGCTTGTATGACAGAACCTGGATACCTTGGTTGCCGGTGAAGGATTCACTCGCTTATTATGGTTTTCATTTTTTATAGGAGCCTCCAAACGCCGCTGCTTCTAGTTGGCCACCTTGGCCCTTATACAAAAATTAACTCAAGATGGATTAAAGACTTAAATGTAAAACCCTAAACCATAAAAACTCTAGAAGAAAACCTAGGCAATACCACTCAGGACATAGGCATGGGCAAAGACTTCATAACTAAAACACCAAAAGCAATTGCAACAAAAGCCAACATTGACAAATGGGATCTAATTAAACTAAACAGCTTTTGCACAGCCAAAGAAACGCTCATCAGAGTGAACAGGCAGCCCACAGAATGGGAGAAAATTTTGGGAATCTACCCATCTGACAAAGGTCTAATATTCAGAATTTACAAGGAATTTAAACATATTTATAAGAAAATATCAACCCCATCAAAAAGTGGGCAAAGGATATGAATAGACACTTTTCAAAGGAAGACATTTACAGGGCCAACAAACATATGAAAAAAAGCTCAACATCACTGATCATCAGAGAACTGCAAATCAAAACCACAATGAGACACCATCTCACACCAGTCAGAATGGCGATTATTAAAAAGTCAGGAAACAATAGATGCTGGTGAGGCCGTGGAGAAATAGAAACGCTTTTACACTGTCGGTGTAAATTAGTTCAACCATTGTGGAAGACAGTATGGCGATTCTTAAAGGATCTAGAAACAGAAATATCATTTCACTCAGCAATCCCATTACTGGGTATACACCTAAAGGAATATAAATCATTCTACTATAAAGACACATGCACACTTACATTTATTGCAGCACTATTTACAATAGCAAAGACATGGAACCAACCCAAATGCCCATCACTGATAGACTGGATAAAGAAAATGTGGCACATATATACCACGGAATACTATGCAGCCATAAAAAGAGTGAGTTCATGTCCTTTGCAGAGTCATGGATGAAGCTAGAAGCCATCATTCTCAGCAAACTAACACAGGAACAGAAAACCAAACACTGCATGTTCTGAACATTAAGAACACATGGACACAGAGAGGGGAACAACACACACCAGGGCTTGTTGGGGGGTGGGGGGTGGGAACTTAGAGGACAGGTCAATAGGTGCAGCAAACCACCATGACACACCTATACCTATGTAACAAACCTGCACATTCTGTACATGTATCTCTTTTTTTTTTTTTTTTTAGAAGAAAGAAAGAAGGAAAAAAGGAAGGAAGGAAGGGAGGGAGGGAGGGAAGGAAGGAAGGAAGGAGAAAGAAAGAAAAGAAAGAGAAAGGAAGGAAGGAAGGAAGGAAGGAAGGAAGGAAGGAAAGCGGCTTGGAGCTGATACTGTGGCAGTGGCCTGTGGGAGGCAGCCAAGGGCTAGCTCAGCATAAATGACAAACCCTCCTGCTTCAGCCCCTTGTGTGAAGCTAAAATTAACAACGTTCCCAACTGCAAACAAATGCAATTGCTGAACCTGCATTCCCCTCTCCTGCTTCTGCTGCCACTGAGCTTCGTGGGCCTCATCCTAGCTTTCTCCTTTTTCCCTGGCCATGCCCATAGGGCTGGGCTTTCTGAGCAAGAGCAGGTGATACTCTGCACAACAAACTTGAGCTTGGATCTAAGGAGGGCCCCAGGACTTCAGCAACCCTAGATGTGGGTCAAATACCTTCCAGGTACCACCACCCACCCTTTGGTTCCTCTCTTTGCTCTTTAGGTACCCAACACTTTTGGCTACCACTAATCCTAGTAATTATTTATGTTGGCTTCCAATTAGCCAGGAGAACCCAATTTTTCATTTCACTAGGGCCTTTTCTTTTATTTCCTACCATCAATACTTATCCATCTGTGATAGCCAGCCTGTAAAATGTTGCCAAATAATCCCCACCTCCTGATGTTCACACCCTTGTGTATCCCCTGCCCTGAGCATGGTCTGAACATAGTAACTCACTTCTAATGAATAGAATATGGCAGAAGCAATGGGATATAGTGAGAAGTGGTGACTATAAAAGGGCCCATTCCTGCTCTGAGGGTCCAGGGAAAACTTCCAAGACAAGGTTATAAAAAGACTGTGGCTTCCGCCTTGGGCTGGCCTAGGTGTGCACTCTCTCTGTCTCATCAATCACGCCAGAGAAAGCAAGCTGCCGTGTTGTGAGGAGCAGCCTAATAGAGAGGCCCAAATGGCATGACAGGGAACAGAAACCCTCAGTCCAACAGCCTGTGAGGAAACGAAGCCTGCCAGCAACCATACGAGTTAGTTTGCAGGCACATCTGTCAGCCCCAGTTGAGTCTTCAGATACTGCAACCTTGACCCACAGTTTGCATGCAACCTCATGAGTGACCCTGAGCCAGAACCACCCAACTAAGTCATAACCAAGTTCCTGATCCACAGAAACTGTAAGATGGTGTTTATTGTTGTTTATTGGCTAAATGTTGGGATAATTTGTTACACAGCAATAGTATCCATTTCCTCAAAGCTCTACTTTATCCCAGTTGACAATGGCTGGTGATCTAATGGTCAATTTCTTTCTTTCTTTTTTTTTTTTTTTTACTGCCAGATAAGAGGAGACCTTAATTCAGTTAAAAATACTTGAGTCTTCAGATTGCTACTAATGAACACTGGGGATTTTAGATGTTGGCAGAAGGCTAATAGAAAAGATTATTGGGGCAGAGTGTCCACCGTTACTTTGCATACAGTGAGTCCTAAGCCTAGGCAATGTTCACAGCATCTTAGAATCCTCAGATGATCAAACTTTGACCCAAATATACAAATTAAGGGCAGTATCCAGACTGTACCCTCTTCATACCAGTTTCCTCTTTGGATAATGATAGCTAAAGTTTATTGAGTACTAACTAAATAAGCACTGTTCTGTGACTTCACAATTATTTACTCATTTAATCCTCATAACCATCCCATTCTAAAGAGGAGGAAACTGAGGCACAGAGGAGTTAAGCAACTTGTCCAAGTTCACAGTCACTAAGTGGCACAACTGGGATTTGAGCCCATGCTCATAACCATATTACTCAGGGAAAGTCCACATGTATTGGGCAAAAGGAAGGATTCTGGTTACCAAGAGGTATCAGAGCCCTTTCTTTCTATCCTTTTCTTCCTTTCATTTTGATATGGCTTGGCTCTGTGTCCCCACCCAAATCTCATCTTGTAGCTCCCATAATTCCCACATGTTGTGGGAGGGACGTAGTGGGAGATGATTGAATCATGGGGGCAGGTTTTTCTCATGTTGTTCTCGTGATAGTGAATAGGTCTGATGAGATCCGATGGTTTTAAAACCATTTTAAGCCATCTTTGCCTGCTGCCATCCACGTGAGATGTGACTTGCTTCTCCTTGTCTTTTGCCATGATTGTGAGGCCCCCCTGGCCACGTGGAACTGGAAGTCCAATAAACCTCTTTCTTTTGTAAATTGCCCAGTCTCAGGTATGTCTTTATCAGCATAAACGGTGATAAATGGTGATATATTAGTCCAGTGTGAAAATGGACTAATATACATTTCCTTGCTCAAAAACCTACAGCAGTTTTTCAATGCCTACTGGATCAAGTCCAAAGTCCTCTTCATGACCCTTACCATAATCCAACCCCACTCTACATATCTTTCTCTATTCTCTACCACATAACCTCTACCTGTAGCTATAATAATCCCCTGGTTTCCCCATATATCGTTTTCCTGATTTTCTCCCACCTGAAATCATCAATGCTTGTTGGAAACAATGAGGTGCAAAATACAAAAGGATTTTATAGTCAGATCATCTGGAGAAATGTTGAAGACCCTTTCTCTCACAGTGGTTATGTGAAATTCCAAAGAGAAGATTATGAATCCTCTACCCAAATGGAGATGTATGTCTCAGTTTTGCCAAAGCGAGGCCAATGCTGCAAAGCTGGTGGCCAAAGCTCTGCCTCACGCACTGGACTGAACCAGACCCCATCTCCTCCCGAAAGTCTTCCTCAGTTTTTCCTGCCCACATTTTTCTCATTTCTGAAATCTGATGCCATCTGTAGTCTGAAGCACGCAATGTAGACTGTTCTCAGGCCATTCGATTCTTAATTCAAATGTCACCTCTTCAGAGATGCCTTTCCTGGCTGCTCGAGCTGAAGTAGCTCCCTGTTACTCCTCAGCACAGCCCCTTGTTTCTCTCCTTCCTAGCATGTATCAATACAAATAGTGATTATTTATTTGTTCACTTTTAAACATGTGTCCCTATTGAAACACATGCTCCAGCAGGGCAGGGATTTTGTCTGTCCTGTTCACCATTGTACCCCCAGTATCTCCTATGTTCCAGAGCCTGGAACACAGGAGGTGCTCAATGAATATTTGTTGGTTGAATGAAAAAAATATTTCACCTGCAAGTTTGTTTGTGTGCTTTTCCCCAGCTAGAGAACAAATTTCATAAGGGCAAGACCTGTTATTGTCTTCAGTTTTCCATGGCATCTAGTAAATCCTGCGAACATACTTGGGGAGTAAAATTGTTGCTTGCCCATGCCTCAATGTTTTCATTCATTTAACCATACCACCCTGCCTTAATAGACTGCCTAGGATGGGGAGAAGTAGAGTAGGGGTGGGCTTTTTGACGGCACAAAGTTCTAGTCTTGAACTTTCCAAAGAGGTGATCTGCAGAAGCCCAATGTGGGAGTGGGAAGATTGGTAGGTTTTCTGCAGTTTCTGGGTAGTGGAAAGAGTCTTTGTAGTGGAGAAGCCACAAAGAAGTCAAAAGGAGAGATAGAAGAAGTTTGCCACCAGATAGGCAAAAGCTGAGGACCATCAATATACATTGAAGGAAAGGAAATCTAAGGAAATTTTGGTCTTAGAACAGGAGGGGGCATTCGGTACCCAAACTGCAAGGTGGCCAGGACATTTTGAGGCTGCAAAGCAAACTCTAGGAGTCTCTGTCTGAGTAGGAATGTGGAATAATACTGCAGGCCTCAGTGACCCTGGTGTGGGTGAGGAAAAATGGAGAGAGAGAGAGAGAGAGAGAGAGAGAGAGAGAGAGAGAGAGACCTAAGCTCTTCACATCTAAAACCAGAAATAATCTAGTGAGGGAGGGGGAAAAACCCATTTCCTAACCTTAATACAGTTAAGGAGCAGAATAAACTGCCTAGTGAGGATCTTGAGTCATTGGTATAAGAAGCATTGAAACTAGGGAAATTGGCCAGACATGATGTACCATGTAAAAGGAACTACGATAAATAGATCTTTAGTGGTATAGTCATAAGGTGTGAGGGGAAAGGAAGTCCCCTATAAGTAGTAAGGGACCACTTATCTATGGTCCTATGCTTAGGTCTTTTGGTGAGCTTGTGCTTATGGATTGCGAATGTGGTCAGTGGGGGGAGGTGTTGGAGTCAGTCCTCAGAGGCCACCACACACGTGCTTGCACTCTCTGTCACACACACACACTCACACTCACATTTACACTTCTGCACACTAAATGGAAAAAAAATTCTGCTCCATCTTCCCACAGCTTATCTGTTTCATTGATGACAAAAGGCCAACACACTACAAAGAATGTATTACTTCTCCTCACTGACAAGTCACTTCTTATGATCCTGATGTACCCCTGCAAAAATCCAAGTGTCTCTCAGGCCTTTCCAGTCAGGAAAAATTCAGCTTGCAGGTTTACCTTCAGACATGAATTCTCTCTCTCTCTCTCTCTCTCTCTCTCTCTCTCTCTCTCTCCCTCTCTCCCTCTCTCTCTCTCTCTCACACACACATACACACCCCTCCAACCTGACTCAATTTCAACAGATATCAGCTGGACTCCAGCCTCATGTCTTTCTGGTTCCCAGAATGCTACGGACTGTGAACGTGGTCAGTGGGGGGAGGTGTTGGAGTCAGTCCTTTCTTCGCCTTTCTGACTGTCAACTCCTCTTAGAGTCTCTTGGCTAAAGGTGGGAGTTTTCATTGCTTCCAGAGGAATTTATGGTACCCCTTGCCCCAAGGCCCAGTGGTGACTATAAAAGGGCCCATTCCTGCTCTGAGGGTCCAGGGAAAATACAGATTTGCCCCAAGCGCTGCAGAAAAGGCCATGTGATTTTCCTTGCCTTTCCTCTCACTCCATCCTCTCCTTCTTCCCTTTGGCTGCAGCAAACTCAAAGGCCTTCTCTCAGTCCCACTGAAGGGAAAAGGAAAGAACAAGACCCAAATGAAATGGATCAACTAGTAGACTGGGAAATTGAAAATGCACCAGAGGCCCAGAGAGGGAAGTGGAGGGCAGCAGGGCAGGGAATGAAAGTGGAAAGCCCCCAGCTGAGAAGCCAATGACCACAAATGGCCCTGCAGGGTCCTAGCCTGGCCAAAGCTGCTCCACTCTGTTCACTGTTAGCTTAGAGTAGAGAGCATAGAATCTATCAGGGCTGGCCAGTGGCAAAACTGCAAGGTGCGGGGAGCTGGTGTCCAGCATTCCCTGTCTGGTCCTCATCTCCATTTTGAGGTCCCCTTTCCCAGACTCCCAGTGATTTCTCTCTGTTCCAAGAGTCTTGTACAACCTCCCCACAAAACAAAATTCATCTGTCCCTGTCCCATTTCTGCAGAACGCTGGGTGCATTAAGTCATTTGTGCAGCAAGGTGTGAAACGATGGTCATGGCTGAAAGCTTTGTTCTCCATGGCTGTTATGTGGCTGTTAATAAGGTGTATTTGAGGAGGAAAAGAAGAAGTTGGCGACCTGTCGTCAAATAAGTATTGGAAGCCACAAAACTATGTTTTTAGCAAGTTTCTCTACTGCAAAACTTCTCAGAGCTTTCATATGCTAATGTGCATTACAAAGCTCTAAGAGAGGTAAGTATACAGCATTTCTCCAACTTATTTGGCCAGCCACGGAGTTTTTTTTCTTTTTTTTTCTTTTGGGTAGAGCAGCTTAAAGGACTAGTATTTTATTTGATGTATTTTCCCCCTCAGATAACTTAGTTGCATTTCACAACAGTCCTTAATACTTAAACGTTAAAGAGTGACTGTAATGGTGGGAAAGTCAGGCACCCTTACAGTTAGAGAAGGCAGTGATGGTTAGATTGGATCAACCACCAGGCCATAGGGAAGATATAAATGACCAAAGGACCTTGGTGGTATGGCTGTTTTGTGCCACACAAAACAAAACTGGTGGTTGTCACTTACCATTTGGCTTGCTCCTATCTCATACAGTCCCAAGTGTCTTTAATACTTATTTTTTGTGTGCTGTGTCTGGGAGAGTAGTATGGAGGGAATAAAGGAGAGCCTATCTTAAGACATGTCTATTTCTTTTTTCTTTTTCTTATTTTAAACACAGTATTACTCTGTCACCCAGGCTGAGTGCAGTGGCACAATCTTGGCTCACTGCAACCTCCATTTCCTGGGTTCAAGTCATTCTCCTCCCTCAGCCTCCTGAGTAGCCGGGATTACAGGTGCGCACCACTATGCCTGGCTAATTTTTGTATTTTTTGTAGAGACGGGGTTTTGTTATGTTGGCCAGGCTGGTCTCAAACTCCTGACATACAGTGATCCGCCTGCTTTAGCCTCCCAAAGTGCTGGGATTATAGGTGTGAGCCACCGTGCCCAGCCTAGACATGTCTATTTCTCATGTTGATACACTCATATTTGATAGCTGAATCAGGTCGTTCCTGAATCATCTGCCATTTGTGACTTTGTTCTTCACTGACACCACCAGTCCCCCAAACTCCATTCTCTAAACCCTACTGGCCATGATGCCTCAAGAAAGGCTAGCTGGGAACACTGGTCCTCTCTCTGGGTTCTACCATATATGAGCATGAACCAATCACTTCTTTATAGTTCACGGTATTAGAAAAATGGGAGGCATTGGAGAGAACTTGAGGGCTGTACTCAGTCACACTGCTTCTCCGCCAGCTTATTAAGTGGCCTGACCAGGTAGGTCCCCAAAAGTGACCTCCAGTAGCTCCCCTTAAAATAGCTGAGATGCTCATCAACTGTTGAACTGAGCGGGGTGGACACCAAGGTGTTCTTTTGCATCAGGTGACCTAATCTTGGGAAGTGTCAGCTACCTAAGAACAGGAAGTTCTCATCCACTAAATTGAGAACTCTGCAAAGTTGAGAACTGTGCAACATCAGGCAGCTAATAAAAGCACTTTGGCTACTGTACTCTGTGCTATTCCGAGTACTCCAGGAGTACTGTGCTCCGTTTTGGAAAGGACCCCTAAGAGGCAGCCTTACAAATTGGAGTGTTGCCAAAGGAAAGTGACTAATATGCTATTGGGTCAATAGGCTAGGACATTTTCTAGACATGTAGATACAAGCCAACATTCTACATAAAATTTCAGGAGGTTCACGGACCTCCAGGTTAAGAAGCTCGGATGTGGAACCATATCACAAGAGGAATCACTGAGCAAACTGGGTAGATTTAGCAAAAAAAAGAAAAGAAAAGAAAAGTCGAAAGATAGACAGACTTGAGGGAACGTGATAGCTATATTCAGATATTTTAAAGGGGCTGCCAAAAGGAAGGAGGAAAGAAATATAAGATTGCTTTCAGCTCGATATCAAAAAATGTGCTAATTAGAGTTGTTCAACAGAATGGGCTACCTTGGGAGGCAGTGAATGCCTTGATGAGAGTTAAAAATTTGAGGGGAAAAGAGTGGATTAGATGATCTCTAAGGTCCAACACCCCTTCCAGCTTTGCATTTCCTCCTACTCACGTGTTTCTGTGTATGTCACTGAGACGCTTTCTAGTTTATCACAGAAAAGAGCCACAATCTTACCAACAAACAAATCCTAAAAGGCAAAATTAGATTAGAGGTGGCCCCAACCTCAGGACTACATGGTCCCCTAGCTCCACTCCCACCTGAAATTATCACATCTTACCATCCCCCATACTAGGGCTCTCAGGGTTTGCTTGGTGACATCTAGTTAATCTGATAAACTAATCTGCACTAATGGGATCAGAAATGCTAATGAGTTAATGCGTTACCTTCCCAAGTGACATATTTGCATTTTAACAGAGGTCTTCTGGAGATAATGCCTTAATGCAAATGAGTGATTAATGTTGAAATTTTGTCTGTTTGGCAGTCTAGCAAGGAGATATTTTTAGAAAAGGAACCTTTTTCCATCCTTCACATCAGACCATCTGCTAGAAGAAGAAACAACATGTCCCTGCCCTTGTGGGGTTTACAGTTAATATAGTGGGGGGATTACAATTGCTAACATTTATTGAGCCTCTACCAAAGTGGAGAGCATAGCACTTAGCCCTGTGCTGAGTGCTATAGAAATATTATCTTTGAGTTCTTGTAACAATAGCCTCCTGACATAGGTATTTTGCAGATAAAGGAATTGGGTCTCAGAGAGGTTAAGTAACTTAGTACTGCATTTCATTGACTCTAAGATGCTATCAACTGTAAGAGGCAACATTTTCTCAGATTTCCCTAAGAAAGAAGAAATTCTGCCAATTAAACTACAATGAACTATGGATCATCAGAAGCATTTCAGTTTCAGAAATGTTAAAAATGTGTATTCAAATATGAAATACACAAAATGGTAAGGCCGACTCCAGAGTACACACTCTGCCTAATGCTTTTTATAAAACCCAAATGGAAAATAGCTGAGGAACACTTTGATATGATCATATAATAGCAAGTACATATTCATATTTTAAAACAAAATAATTATACAAGCACCCAGAAGATTGCACACTGAGTATGAGGTCAATGGCAGATTATATTGCTGGGGATCACAAACCTCAGTGGTGGAGAAAAATAAGGACAGTATTTATGGAAGAAGGACTACCCTGAGCTGGGCCTGGAGCTGAGGTTGTGGGGGTGGTGGCAGACAGCAGATAACTCTGAAATTCAGTTTTCAAGGAGATGGCATATTGGCTGGCTTGGTTAAAGTGAAGGGATTAGTTGATGAAATCAGGAGAAATACTTTAGTGAGAAACAAGGAAGGCAAATGAACTGGCAGGTGGTCTGCAAAAACCCAGATAAGAGATTGCCCTTTAATATGATGGACAAAGGGGGCAACTGTGGATTCTTGCCAGTTAATGCCGAAATATTAGGAAAAGCTGATTCTGGCCACCAGGATGAATTAACTTTTCCAGGGGCTTCCTAAAGGGGTAAAAATCTAGCATGGCAAGGGGATTGTGTCATCAGAGGCAGCAGAATTCCAGGGCATTTTGCACCCTAAGCTTTCAGCCCTCTCTTGAGAGAACAGTGCAAACAGTGCATTCCCTTCTCTCCAGGTGCATCATTCCTCACCTGGAAGAGGAAGTAACAGAGCCATTGGCTGTGTGGGGCACGAAACCCCAAGCCCTGATGCAGAAACATGCACCCCTCTACTCTAGGCCATGGTGGAGGGTTGGGGAGGATACAGCCTGGATGATGTATGGTTCTTTTCCCCTTCCTCTACTAATTAGTGTTTGTTAAGCCCCTGCAATGTGTGTCTGGATCAGGCCTGGAGGATACCTTGATGAAAGAGGCCCCTGAAGAGTTCAGTCCCTAGCTGGGGAGAAAGAAAAATTGAAGTAATATGAGACGGTGGGATCAAGTGTTGAACTGTGGTGGAAAGACTCTTCAGATTCCAAAAAGGAAGAGGTGGAATTGTGGGTGCCTTTTTTTCTTCTTTATTTTTCTGGATTCTCAAAGTTTTCTACTATGCATAGATATTACTTTTATGATAAGGGGAAAATTATAATTTTAAAAATGGGGGCAGCCAATGAGAGCTAGAATAATCAGGAAGTCTTCATAGCAGAGGCTGGACTTGAGCTTGTTGGTTGGAGGATACGATGGAAGGATTTGCAGATGGAGCAAAGGGGACCACTGCAGGCTGGGGGAAGAGAAAAAAAAATGACTGCAGGGACAAGAGTAAGCACCAAGTGGGGTACAGTGGACAGGGAGAGTAAGGAGACTAGGGGAGCCTGGGGGTTGGGAATATATATATATATATATATATATATATATATATAGTGAATGCCAGATGTTGTGGAAGGCAGGCCTCAAATACCAAGAAGAGGAGCTTCTATTTGATATAGTAAGCAAAAGGGCACTATTATAGGTTCTTAAGCAGGGAATGACATGATGAAAGATGTTTTAAGGAGATTCCTCTGGCAACAGCATTGAAGGATCACTTGGTGCTGATGGGGAGGCTGAATGCAGAGAGACCAGTTAGGAGGCTGCTGCAGTAATCTAGGCATGAGGTAATGAGAGCTTGGGCTATGATGGTGGCCGTGGAAATGGTCAAGAGGGGGTGGATTTGTGAGGCACCTGTGAGAGATGAATTGCCAAGACAAGGTGACTGACTGGAGTGGGGAGGGAGTGATTTATTCCAAGTCTCAGGCCTTGGGCTATCAAAAGAGTGATGGTGCCATTGATAGAGACAGAGATACAGCCTGCTGAAGAAGGGCAGGAGCTTTCAGCATGCAGGGTAAGGTTGGAGAGGAGATCCTGAGTTTGCTTCTAGATGTGATGAATTTAAAATTATGGTAAACTCCAAAGAGAAAATGTCCTTAAAGGTAATAATGAAATGCAACTGGAGCTCCGGTTAAAGGCCAGACTTTATCATTTCCAGCAATCACCTAGAATTCCAAAGCAGGACAAGCTATATTTAGACTAAGTGTGGAAATCTCTAAAGCGGGTCGGGGGAAGTAAAGAAAGCAGACCCAACAGCCAATACTGATTTGGACTTTGCAGGTGACAGACACTAAACTGTGTGGCGGCAGCAGACTAGTGGGTCTGTTTAAAGAACCCCCTCCTTTTTCTCTGTCAGTGAGTGATTTCTCTACATATTAGAAAGATTACAGCTCGACTGTATGTGACGAGATGAATATGGAACAACACTCACTTTATTAATCATATCTGCATTCTCTGCAATTTCACTGATGGTGGCAACAGAGCCAGTGTGACACACAGGACCTTCGCCAGCCCTGTGAGTGGGCTGGTTTTCAGAACCCCAGTCCACAAAAGAGAGATGCAGATTCCTGGCCATACTGATACAGGATTGGAGGCAAATTTATTTAAAACATCCTCTGGGGGCTGAGCACGGTAGCTCATGCCTATAATCCCAGCACTTTGGGAGGCCCAAGTGGGAGGATCGCTTGAGCTCAGGAGTTCAAGACAAGCCTGGGCAACATAGTGCGAGCTCATATCTACAAAATATAAACAAAATTAGCTGGGCGTGGTGGCATGGACCTGTAGTCCCAGCTACTTGGGAGGCTGACGTGGGAGGATTACTTGAGCCCAGGAGCAGAGGTTGCAGTGAGCTGTGGTGGTGCCACTGCACTCCAGCCTAGGCAACAGATAGAGACCCTGTCTAAAAAAAAAAAAAAAAAATCCTCTGGGTACTTCAGTTTCTCCCTGTGGCAACTGGAAAACCATCTGAAACCAACTTGCTTGGGTCTAGGTTAGAAGTGGGATGATAAAGAGAACAATTACTGAAGGAAGAAATGTATAAACCAATGACAAAACTTAGGAGAGAAACAGCGAGTACAGATTGTAGCAGAATCTCCAAACTGAGAGATCTTGACACTTACCTGGTTGACTCCTAAGCCAGTTGTTGCCACCATGCCCTTTTCTTTCTGCCTTCAATGGGCAGTAAATATACAAACTGCCCTAGTCAGTGACTTGCATTCTCTCTTCTCAATCCTTCACCTGCATAAGCATTTTCCACTCTGGACACCTGCCTACTTCTTAGCCACCAACCACCACCCCTGCCTCAAATCTGCAACCAGAAGACTTTACAGAAATCAAAACAGAAATCTTTAGCAGGGAAGTGCTGGAGGCCACTGACTGACAGACTATGAAGAGTGTGTGTGTGTCTGTGTGCTTGCATGCATGCGCGCACACACACACGTGTGTTCATCCACCAATCTAGCCATCTGTTCCTCTGTTTTCCCAGTGGGTTTGGATCAGAAGCAAGGAGAGGCCTGTTTGATTGGGTGGTCCTGCCCTCGAAGCAGAGCTCCCTTGGCAGTTAGGAGCCCATAGCCTGAGCAGAACTACTGTACTCATTCATCTTTACAAGGCATCATATGCTCCCACAAGAAGAACCAGTAAAAGGAGACTAAAATCTCACAAATATCTCTTTATCTGCAGTTCTCTATTTCCCTCAAATCCAGGGCTGGCAGACCTGGCCCAGACACCTACCCAGGGCTGATATTCAGTGGATTGGGTAGGAAGGGAAAGTTGACGGGGGAGGCAAGTGAGCAGGCAGAGGCCCTGGCCATGACTCTCCCACCTACCTGTGGACTCCTCACTTCATTTCCTCATGCCAGCTGCAACACCAGGGCTCCAGCTGGCATCAAAGTGCTGTGGTAGCTCTTGCCATGCTCTGGCACAGGTGTGACCTCCACTGAGATGATTCCCAAGTGCTCAGAATTTTCAAACTGATTCTACCAGGGAAGCTGAAAGATGTCTCCTCACTCTTACCAACTCTCAGAAGCCTTGGGGGACTGCCTCCGGCCTCCCTGTTGGGGGATGTAATACTCAGCACCCCAGGTTGGCTATCATCTCAACTGCATTCTGCAGCCAGATTCCTCACTGCTCACTGTTTCAGGTCATGGCACTGAAGGCCCCTGTGCACATCTACTTTACTTGGAATGGATAACTGATTATAATGCCCAATGTCATCTTAGCTCCAGAAACTCTGCCACTTTAAGGTCCTGAGGGCATAAGGCAAAGAAAGTGTAAGTATTGAGGCTAAGAGGAAGGAGCGAGGGAGACAAAAACAAGTCAAGAAAATCTACTTGGTGGCTTATCAGCCACACTGATGCCTTGAGAGCCTTTTGGATTCGACCCTCCTCTCTATGCCCACTGCCACCACCCTTATCACCTCTCACTTAGATTGCCGCAGTATCTTACAGGCCGGTCTCAAGTCTCTCCCTATTCCAATCAGTTCTGCTTCCAATTGCAAAGCTAACCATCCTAAACCACTAGACATAATTGTCTGACAGCCCCCAAGGTTTCCCCAAGTCCAAATTTCTCCTTCTGACATCAAAGGCTCTTCAAATCTGGGCATCCCATACCCAGCCAATCATTTTTTCCCCACTGTGCCTGCATATACACCCTCTCCTCTAGTCAGACTTCTTTCTGACCCTTTCTTGATAACACCCCGACCATTTCCATCTCCAGCCTTTTCCCTATGCTGTGCCTCCCCCTCAGAAGCCTGCTCTTTTTCTAGTCAACAATCTCAATCTCACATGTTACTCAAAACATAACACAGGTTCAACCTCTTCTGGGAAGCCTTCTCCCTTCGTTCCAGCCCACACTCTCATTCTCTCTGTGCTTTGAACCCCTACAGTGCTTACTGTTTAGAGCAAAAAAATGTGGCACATAATTGTTTTCCATCTTGTATTATTCTTAGTTACTTCATATGAATCAGCATTGTTTTTCTGTTAAATTACGGATTTCCAAAGAGCAGGGCCTTTGCTTTCCCCTTCTCACCACAACATTAGTACAGGGCTAGATCCTGGAATGGTCAATAGACTTCTGTTCCCATGCCTTAACTCCAGTATGAACGAAGGATGAGATAAGTGAAGCCCTCTGAAGATCTCCCTGTGCATTCCCTCACCTTTCTCAAAAGATGTTCCAGATGGCAGAGGAGCTGAGGCTGCGGAGTGAGACATAGGCAGCCAATCAGCTGTCAGATCCTAGCTTTCAGAACACTCCCACCTCCTAAGGTTTTCTGGGCAATCAATAACGCTGCTTAAGCGATCAATCTGAGACACAATGGGCTGCAGAGGCCAGTGTTTGATTAACTCGAGAGAATAAATGTACGCTGGAAGAGAAAGAGCAGGGAGGGGGGAGCAGAAGAAAATGCAAGAAGAAAGATGAGTTAAGGGAAGGAAGAGAGAGAAAAGCCTTTATGAAGGAGGATATGATGGGATGGAGCTGAGAGTAGTTCTCACCTAATCCAATTCAACGACTTAAGCAAGTTCCTACAGAGGTGTCGAAATAATCTTGGGGCTTTGTCAGAGTCCAGTGAGTATCACAGGGCTTTCAGGCAATTTTTGACCTTGGCAAGAACACTGTTGCCATGGTCCACTGAGGGTCCACACAGCCTCTGCCTCCATATTGGGTGGAAGAGTCAGTGTGGGATAGAGACTTCAGGGAATATCAAGGAAGGACATGGATCTTGAGCTATGCTCATTGGCTGTGTCTAGAGAAATCCCAGGTTCTGGCATCCTCCACTCCCCTACCCAAGCCTGATGACTCAGAAACCCATGATGATATGGGACAGTAGGCTCATCTGCAAGGGAGATATCAGCATTACCTTCTCTCTATCCAGAATTGTATATACTATCCTCCCTCTCAAGGCCCTGGGGCTGGAAATTTAACTATTTGCAGTTAGCAAAAAATAAGAAGTCCCTTTCCAAATGTTTTCTAAACATTAACAAATGTTTAGCTATACCACTAATCAAATTTTTTTCTGGGAAAGATAGTATTATCTGGAAAAAAAACAGAACAGATGGCCTCTTACTGTGAGAAAGTTCCTCCTTTAATCTAACCATGATACCTGCTGCTCTCATTAAAAATTCATCCTTCGCATAGGGTGGTATTGGTACCCTCTTGGTTATGGTTATGCAGGCTCAAAGCCTTAGAATCGTCTTTGACTTCCTTCTTCCTCTCCCCACGCATCCAATTGGCAGGTAAATCAGATTTCCTCTACCTCCAAATACATTCACCCATCTTCTTTCTGTACCCAGCCATCTATGGTAACAATCTGTTAACTGGTCTTCCTGCCTCCAGAATGATCTTCTTTTAATTACTATGCCAAAGCAAGAGAAAAAGAAAAAGGATCTTGAATCTAATCACGCCCAGAGCTAACTTCCATTTACAGAAAATATAGGGGATAGGTGAGCAAGCTAACTGACAATAAGAGGACAAACCAGAATGTGGAAATTGTGCAGAGCAAGCAACCTGATTTCTGTGACAAGTCAAAGAGAGAGGGCTGTTGAAAGGGCCTTTAGAGATATAACAAACAAATGTCATGTGTGGAACTTTTTTGGAACGTGTCAAACAAGCCAACTGTAAAACATGTTTTGAGACAATTGAGGGCATGTGATTGTGACAGAGTAATGGATAATACAAAGGCATTATTGTTACTTTTGTTAGGTGTATTAACAGTTCTGTAGTTATGTTAGAAAATGTCCAGTTTTTGAGAGATGCATAGAGAAATATTAGAAATAAAATGATGTGATCGATATTTGGCATGATAGTTGAAGCAAATATGGCAAAGTCCTGATAACTAGTTAATGTGGATAATGAGTATATGGGGGTTACTATACTATTTTCTCTAATTTTTTTGAGGTTGAAAATATAAGAAAAAATAAAGACAGGCTGTGCGCAGTGGCTCATGCCTGTCATCCCAGTGCTTTGGGAGGCTGAAGTGGGAGGATTGTTTGAGCCCAGGAATTGGAGACCAGGTTAGGCAACACAACAACACCCTGTCTACAAAACACTAAAAATTAGCTAGCTACTCAAGAGGCTAAGATGGGAGGAACACTTGAGCCCAGGAGTTTGAGGCTACAGTGAGCCATGATCATGCCACTGCACTCATTTGGGCAACAGAATGAGACTCTGTCTCTAATAATAATAATAATCTTCATCATCCACTATACCCACTCTATCTTCCTAGCCTTATCTTCCATTTCTGCCCTATTTCTCTATGACACAGCCACCCTACGTCCTTGCTCAAGTTTTTTCCAATCTGAACTTCATCCCTTCACTTATTCACGAACTCATTCATTTGATCAATCAACAAGTATTTATTAAGTATCTATTCTATGCACTAGGCACTATAAATTCAAAGATGACTGAGGAGAAGGACAGAAAGCCTCCTTTATCTTTTGTATTATCCACAGCAACTAGCACAGTGCCTTGTACATAATTGGTGCTCAATAAATGTTTTGTGAACTAATGTGCAGGGGAGATATGATAGAATCCCTGTCTAATATGAATCAACAAGTATTCAGTCCAACTCAACATATGCCTATTGAGCATCTACTATGTATAAGGCACATATGCTATGGGAATTTAAAAAAATTTAAAAAATGATGTACTTGCCAAATGTATTTTTATTTATTTATTTATTTAGAGACAGGGTCTCACTCTATTGCCCAGGCTGGAGTGCACTGGTGCGACCACAGCTCACTGCAGTCTCGACCTCCCATGTTCAAGCCATCCTCCCACCTCAGCCTCCCCATAGTCCTGAGTAGCTGAGACAACAGGTATGCACCACCATACCCGGCTAATGTTTTAGTTTTTTGTAGAAACAGGGTCTCGTTATGTTACAAGGGCTGGTTTCAAACTCCTGCCCTCAAGCCATCCTCCCACCTCAGCCTCCCAAAGTGTTAGGATTACAGGTTTGAGCCACCACACCCAGCCCCAAATGTATTTTAGAGACAGAGGAGTTCACAGGAGAGAGAGATCACTTTAGTCTAAAATGATCAGAGAAGATTTTACAGAGGAGGTGAATTTGAATGTAGAGCTGAAGGATAGGTATAGTGATATTGAATAGGAGAGAAGCATAGGCAGAGAGGAAAGGGCATTCCTGGTGAGTGAAATGGAATGAACAAAACATAGAGGGGAAAAAATATGTACAAGGCGTGTTTAGGAGATCCTGGGGTAAGAAACTTGCCTAGAGTAGAAGGGTCCATGTAGGGCTTTGTTTCACAAGTAGATCAAGTGTATCAAAATCACTTGGGGAGCTTGTTAAAATGCATATTCCTGGACTCCAGCTTCCAGACCTACTGAATCAGAAGCTCAGGAGGTGGGAGCCAGGAATCTGCATTATAACAAATTCCCTCAAGTAATTTTAAGACACATTAAAATTTGAGAATCAATGATGTGGACCAAGTGTGAGAAATAGGGTTGGAAGAATATACAGGGTTAGGTCCACACAAGGAGAGCTTTGAATGCCAGGCTAAGGAAGCTGAAATTTATCCCACAGGCAATCAGCTATCACCCTCCAAGGATGATGATCAGAAGCATTATGAATAAAGGATATTCCACAACATTCATCTAGCAGTTGTGTGTATTGTGGACTGGAAAGGAAAGAGACTAGTGCAGTGTGGCTGTGAGGTGGTGGCAGGAGGCAGAGTGGACTAGGGTATAGGGGAAGAGTCAGAGACGGCTCTGAGGTTTCTAGTCTGGGAGACTAAAAGGCTTATGGTAAAAGAAAGGTGGGAAGAGTGAGTCATCTCTGAGAAATACTGAGTCTGAGAGCAAGCTATCCAAAGGGAAATGTTTAGCAAGCAGCTGGAAATACAGGACTGAACCTCAAGAGTGGGGTTAAGTTTGGGCTAGAGAAATGGGAATGGCTGGTAAAGAGGTGAGAAGGTAAGCCATGCATGCCTGTGTGTCCCTTGTCAATAAAGAAAGTGGAAAGCAAGAGGAGCTGGAGAACACCCAGATTTGAGGGGTAGGAAGAAGAACTAGCAATAAAAGAGATAAAAGGAGGGGTCACTTGGCTAGAAGGAGACCTAGATATTAGAACCTAGCAGAGAGCTCTTTCAAAAGCTGGGAGTGGCTAGTAGTGTGGCTAATGGCAAAGTGAGTTTGAGGCTCAGAGCACAAACACTGGCTATGGCATGCATGCTGAAAAAGCTGCGAGAGTGCACATACCCGCTCATTCTCATGTTCCTTAACACAAACACACAGGAACAGACACACCTGCTCCTACAGATACAAAAGTAGCACCTCTTTTCCTCTTTCTCCTTCCCCCCGCCCCACGTTATACACATATTCCCATTTCCAGGCTCATTTTCTGACTACCAGGGATTGGGCACTAGTGTGCCGCAGGCTGTTAATGTTCTGTTGTAAGGATAGCCCCTCAGGTCTCAGAAAAGGGGGCGCTGCCTGTCATGGGTGGGAAATAATACAGAACCCCAAGATCACTGTCCTTGCCTTTAGCAGCTCAGCTGAGGGGAGAAAAGGAGGGAAAATGGCATGTTTCTCTGGATTTGCTCCCTACCCTACCCCTTTGCCCCTAGGCCCAGGATTTCTCAGCAGATAATAAGGTCCACCCCATTTTGAGAGTCCTTCATTTTGGTTGCCGATAATGCAAGAGAATGTTTTTGTTTCTGAATTTATGGTAAAAAGGAAAACAGAAGTCCTTGAGAGAAGAGCTAGAACAGAGTTTTCTGCTGGGAATGTTAATGGCCTTGAGGCTGCCCCACAAACAGAAGCTGACTTGAGTGTGCTTCCTCCCAGGGGGCCTGTCAAAGCTAAGGGTTTTCATCTAGTATCAATAGTTATCAATCCCAGTTCCCCTAGCAATGATTGCTAGGGCCTATATGTGAAGGCACGAACCCCCCAAAACCAACCTTGTCTGCATGAGCCTCTCTTTCCACAAATTGCTCCAGGTGTGTGTTGCGGTGTGGGGGTGTGCCTGAGGGGTGTGTGTCTTGTGTGTGATATGTGTGTGTGTGTGTGTGTGTGTATATGTATGTGTGTCTTATGGCTTCAGTTAGCCTGGAGGTGCCACAAAAACAGGGATCTTTCCTCTGTTGCATTGGTGCTGCCCCTCCAAGTGCCTTATCAGGCATTGGCCACGGAGCCCAATCATTTATGCATAGTGGGGGTGGGTGGGTACAGAGCGCTTCAGTTGTCCTGCATCCACCCATGCTCCCTCCAAGGGCTGAAGTAAGTATTACTGCGGTGGGGCAATTCCTCTCCTCTACCCATCTCACCAGAGACTACCCTGTTACCCACCCCTACCCCCATCTCCAAGTGCCTTTCCCAGCTTGCTGCTGTCATCAGCAATCCCAGGGCTTTTTTGTTGCACTGTTTCAATCTACTACTGCTACCATAGGATGTCGTTGGTCACAAAATCCCCCAATTGGGCCACACAGCTCACTTCTCAAGACCCTCGGACTGTACCACTTACAAGAGGGAGGGGTCCCCTGACTCATTCCAAATGCAGTCTGCAGCCTCATAGGAGTCCCCATACCTCTCCTCCAGTGGGGTAGAGGCTCTGTTGGCACTATCCAAAGAAGCCATAGCATCAACAGCATCACTAGCTTCTGTCGGAGGGGGCACTTACTGACTTCAGGCCAATAGTCTGGCCACTCAGCAGAATGCCTCACGTATCTGGGAAATCCTCAGGGGCAGAAGCCTGGGGCAGCTGCCACCCTCCCCTGGCCAGTCTCCTCTCCCTGGTGGCCTTCAGCCCACAACTGCAAGGCAGTTGTGGTGGTGGGTGCCAGCAAGAGATAGGAGGTATTCTCTCCACATGCAGCAATGAGTGTTTCTTTCCTGCTTAGATCTTATTCCCTCTTTTCTCAGAATCCGGCAGTGGCTCCCAATTGCCTCTCAAGTCAATTGAAACCTTCTCTTTGTGGGCTTCAAAACCCTCCACAATTACATCTCACCTTCTGACACCCTCACTCCCACACACACATCACCCATAAATCTGGCCTAGGCGCAGACAGTAGAGTAGACAGATGACGTTGTCCACAAACTGCTCCTGCCACAGGTGCCTGAAAGCCCCACCAACAGAGTCACTCCTCTGTCTCCTTTAAAAATGCAAATGTCACCTGTGAGGTGTAAGCAGTAAACCTCTATCAGCTATTAACACCTTGGCCTGGCAGGGATTCTGTCATCAAATTTGCCCCAGCAGTGAGCAAAGCCCCGCCTAAATAATCTAAGGGGGCGGGGGAGAGGACCCAGAGGAGTCCTGAGCAGCTGACGGGAGGGGCAGGAGCAGGGAAGGGGCTCTGACGTCGAAGCCATCACCGTCACGATTTTACCAATCTATATTCTAACTCCGCATCTCTACTTAAACCAGTGAAACCTACTAGTGCTTGCTCCCCTCAACCTTGCTTCCCCCATCCACAATACATTATGCCTTATTTCACCTCAGGGGTACCTTCATGACAAGCTGCTAAGGTTGAATTAGTCCTCTCATATGAAAAACAAATACAAAAACAAACAAACAATAAAACAAACCATGAAATTGGGTAGACGCTGGCATGTTTACTTGGGCACGGCCAAGTCTTGTTGAGGTCTCCCGGTTAGAGCAAGATCCTTTTGCTCAGTGGAAACAGTAAAGGCTTCCCGAAAAGCCTCTCTTAGCTCCCAAGAAGCTGGCAGCTGGGTTTCCCCTGCTTCTCCTGCAGTGAGCTTCATGGGCAAGGAAGGGGAGGGAGGGGCAGGGCCTCCCAGCTGAGGGCCTCTGTGGCTGAACAGGCACACTATCCTGTGTCCTCTCACTTGGTGCTTCTCTCTGAGTCAGCATAGAATCCCCCACCCTCCACTTCGAGAAGGGCGCCCCCAAGGGAGCCTTGCTCTTATAGCAGTTTCTCCGAAGGCAGGAGTCCAGAGACTGCCCCGCCCTCCCTAAGAGCTGCAGGATGCTAAGACCACCCGGTGGACTCCCGGGTTTTGCACCTGGACCAAGATGCCAACGGGAGGGGGCAGGTCTAGCAGAATTCGGCATTTGCTGTGATCAGGGGCTCTTTAGTTGCAGCTGCAAGGGTGGAGGTGCCACCCGCTTCTGGGGGAAGGTGTCAAACATTTGCCCCTGCAGTGGTTTCAGTGTGTGTGTATGGGGGTGTGGTGTGTGTGTGCAGGAAACCCAGGAGCTCGAGTGTGGAGGGTATGACTACCAGAGTTGGGCACGCTTTTTTGCCAGAATGGGGTTCTTAAGGGATTTGGTGGAGGTGTCTACAGTAGCTGCGTGTGATGTGATGGGGGATTGCTGGGTGTGTACTAGGGGGAAGCAGCAGGTACTGGATCTGCAGTAATGTGTAGTTGTCATGTAGTTTCTCAAGACCACTCTGAGAAAACACACACACACTCACATACACACTCTTCAACCTCCAAAGCACTAGGCTGGGGAGTAGAGGAGCGTGTATGTGTGTGTGTGCATGTTTTAGCAGCGCTGGGGGGAGGTGCATGTATCTGTATATGTGTTTGAGCTTTATTAGCATCTTGGTGGGAGGGGGCAAGTGTAGCGCTCTCTGTGTGTGTGTGTGTGTGTATGTGTGTGTGTGTGTGTGTGTGTGTGTATGTGGTCTTTGCATGGGGCTGTGTGGCTGAGCGCCGGGTATGTGGTGCGGCTGTGTGTGCGCGTCCGTGTCCGCTTGTGAACATGGCCCCAGGAACCACGCACATGCTTCAGACAGCTGTTTCTGGCAGCCCTTGGGCTCGGGTTTCGCCAGGCTAAGTGGCCACCTCCCAGCAGCCAGGCCCCGCGTCTCTCCAGCTCTCCCAACTGTGCCCACAGCCCAGGCGCGCACACAAAGGCTCCATAATGAACGCGCTGCACTCCCCTGCGCTCGACTCCTCACCCTGCACCCGCGGCGGCCAAACGAGCCC
>NW_012118177.1:1044003-1066912 GCF_000951035.1 Colobus angolensis palliatus | reverse complement strand
GCCTCCCGACCCTCGAGTGCTGGCGTCGATTTCCCCGAATGGGAAAGCGACTTAAAGGCGCAGTTCCTGGCTCGGGTCACTACTAAAAATAAGCAAAAAATTGACAACTGGGGAAAGAATCTCCCAAGAACAACCCAGCAACCCAAACTGGCGCTGCCTCACTTCTTGAATCTGACCGTTCCGGCCGGACTCTGCCGGGAACTGCTGGCTGCCGAGAGGGCAAGCCAATTTCCAAAGTGAACCCGCGAAAGGGGGGCGGGGAGTGAACTGCGGAGAAGGGGCAGCAGGAACGCTTGCTTCGGAGACTCCATTCCCTGGCCCCTGACCTTGCTTCTCGCCCCTTGTTTGCTCGCCTTCTGCTGGGGATGCCCTCCCTGCAGCTCCCCTCCTGGTCACCATCGCAAACATCCACACGCACCTTGAGTTTCGGCTCGGGCTCCTGCTCTCAGCGCCTGGCTCCAGCACTGGAGTGTGAGCGGCTTGGAGCCCAGGCCCAACGCCAGGAGCCCACCTCAGTAAGGGAGCGATCTGCCAGCTGGCAGAGGTCTGCTTAGAACATGCGATTGGTTTGGTGAAAAGGGAAGAAGGGTAAAGTGTGTGTGCATGTGTGTTCACCAGCAGATGGAGGGAGGGTCCTGGCCACACACACACACACCCGGAAGGAGAGCAGCTAGGCACACAGCACAGTGCCTGATGGATGATCTCAGGACATTTTTTAGAGACATGCTGTGAATACTAAACATGCAGCAGCCAAGATTCAAGAGAAGCTCTTGGCCTCCCAGCGGGCTCCAGACCCCTTCAGAGGAGTTTTGAGGGCCAAGAAAAAAAGGCCACTCTTCCTTCCCCCAAAAGGGCAGTCTCACTGGGGACCCAGAGAGACTGGGAAGCTGGACAGTGGCTCTGGGTGGGTGAAGTTAAGGCCAGGGAAGAGAGAAGCAGGAGGAAGCAGTGGAGTTGAGGAGCTCCTGCTGATGCCAAATACATGGTGAATTTCCGAGTGTCAGAGGCACCTGGGAGAGACAGCTAAACATCGGCACATTTGGGCCTTGTGAGTTCTAAGGTGAAAAGTGAGCCCTCCTCGATTTCCTCTGTGTTCCTGAACTCTAAAGGAGGCTGTTGGCATAAAGGGATCCATTCTAGTTGGAATATTTTCCCACTTTCGGTTCTTTTCAAGCACTTGGTTAAAGCTTCAGAAGAGGCTGGAGGGCTACTGAGGGGCAATTGTGGGATAAGGGCTGTTCTCCTAGGCTGCACGGAATTTCCAGGATACAGAGGAGAGCTCAGCGCACAGGGTTCTGTGGCTTCCCGCAGCTGGGCTCAGCAGTGGAGTAGCTGACTAGCAGATTTGGCCATCCCTCCACTGAGCACACTTTTTGTTTTCTTCCTGGCACTTCCCACCTTGAAAAAAGGATGGAAATTCCCTGCATCTGGATGGGAGTAGCCTAAGCTGGGAAATCAAGCTGAAGGAATTATTAAAAGCGGATGGCAAGTGAAAGTGAAGACATGCAGGGAGAGAAACACACAACATTCCCTGCAAATGCACAGGCAGAGCCCAACCTGAGAAGATGCTCTGAGGAACACAGCACACACAAAGGGACACACATGGAGTCAGTCACATGTGGGGCCACAGACACACTGAGCTAGTGCAAAAAAAAAAAAAAAAAAAGGCTAGCCAGAGAAGTGACTCAGACTTTATTTCTAATCCTTCCAAAGGAAAGAGATGAAGAGAAGCAGGGAAGAATTGGCCTCCCATCTCCAGGGACTGGAGAGGGAGCCAGGAACCAGCTGTCCAGTATGAATAATAATATTTCCAGCCAGACTGTCCCTGGCAGATTTTCTTGGGGTGATGTCTCAGGAGGTGGGATCCCCTCCAGGGTCTCCTGAGCCTCACCTCGTTCAGTCTTTATTAATATTAATAACACAGGTCCTGACAAGTTGGTTTGTATCAGTTATTACAATAAAGCTCATGGTTAGTTAAGAACTAAAATAAATGCCTCTCAGGAATCTGATTAGCCCTCTTCTGCTGCTTTCTGGGCTCACTCAAAGCATATGCTCAGGCTCCATTCAAGCTGCTGTGTGGTAAACAAAATAAAGAAGGGGCGGTGAAACAAAAAAGAGTATTGAGAGGGACTGTGTCACTGGACAAATGCAGGCTTGAGGGTTCCTGGGTGACCAGTGAGGCACTGTCTGGTTTAGGATAGCGATTAGGTGCGTGGCTTTCGGAATCTACTTCTTTCTAGTGATGTGATCTCAGGTAGCTCACCTAACCTCTTTCAGCCTTACCTGTGAAATGAAGACGATGGCAGAATCTACCTTACGGAGTTATTGGAAGTGTCGAATGAGATAACAGATATAAAAGGTCTCAGTAAATGTTAGCTGTCACTCTTTCTCAAAACCAATCTGCCTCCTAGTCATCTATTTAAGGGCTCCTCGTTCTGTTCGTATTCTGCCTAATTCCAGTCTGAAGTGATGCAGCATTTGCATTGTTTCTTGCTCTCGATTAAAGTGAGTTCTCAGGACTTGATGAACACTAGCTTGTTTCACTTCCAAGGAAAGAACTGTCACCCCAGAAAATCATGTAGCTGGAATTTTCTTGTTCTTATTTTTGTTGTTTGACAAGTTGTGTGTACTTCCCATGTCCAATAGAAATGATGGAGGTGGGGTACAGAGAGAACATGGTGAATATTCTTCAGTGTTCTTAACTCTGTACCAAAATGCAGCAAAATAAACACTTTCATGTAAAATGGGGACCCTGGATCCAGTTGCACTGAAATTTGGTGAGGGCCCCTGGGGGCGAGAGTTCAGTCTCTTCAAATCTGAGGACAATTGGATGACAAATGAAGACGGTCCAGCCAGAAGTCTATTTCCTATTGAAACCAATACATTACAATGAACATAATAAGTGACTGTTTTTCTTCCCTGCATACTCAGAGTGAATGGAGGCAGCCTGGCTTCGCTAGCACTTTGCTCTGAAATCAGCACTTAATAACCAAGCAACCAACTTGCCATTAACTGAGAATCCAGGGATAAATAGAGAGTATCCTGGCCTCTAGTAATAATAGTAATACTGACTGCCATTTATTGATCCAACACTTAACTGTGAGCTAGGCACGCTGCTAACACTCCTAGGAAAAGGACAGCAGTTCCTCATCTCAGGGATGCAATTAGTTCAACTCTCCTGGTAGGACCTCCAGCCAGCCCTGAGAGCATTACATGCATTAACTCATTTCAGGATCACCACTCCCTCTTACCAGGTAACATCATTATTCTTATTTTACAGAGGAAAAAACCAAGATTCATGTAGCAGTAAGTAGTGGAACCTGGATTCCAACCACATGACAATTCATAATAATAATTACTATTGCTTTTATTGATCACTTTATGGGCTAGGCACTGTGATGGTATTTTACATGCATTATCAAATTTAATCCTCACAATAAACCAAGAGGGTAGGCTCACAGAGGCTGCTAAGTAATTTCCACAAGGTCACACAGCTAGTAGAACCTAATCTAGGATTTGAACCCATGCTTGTTTGACTACAGAGTGACAGTATTTCCAAAAAAGGCCATGACTCCAAGACTTCAGCTGAGATTACACAGAGAGACAGGTTACTAGCCTTTCCTGCAGACACTTTACTAAACTGCTTGCCTCTGCTGGGGCAGCCCGCCCACTCATTAGCTCCCCCCAAAAGATAAATGCCTGAAGGGCAGAGAGTCATCAATGGCTGGAGTATGAACTGCAACTGCCTAAGGCAGTAAGGGTACTCCCTCCGTAGGTTGCTAAGCTGGCCCTGGGATGATAGAAAGGAGATGATATCATCAGAAAGGTCAAGGAGGGAACCCACTTTATAATTTTGTAGCCTCCAACCCTTTAATTTCCATCTTGCGTTTCAGCAAGACCCAGTCACCCCACAGCATCTAGGGCCAACCAGGGCTCTGGTGTTTGGTACATGGTGGGTGAAGGAAAAGGGAGAGAAGCCTCCTGAGCCACTGAGCTACTGGGAAGACTGGGAGCTAGCAGGAACGCTGGGTGACAGAGAATGCATGCAGAAAATGTGGAAGAAAAGGACCATTCCAAAGGATGTGTCACTAGGAGAAGAAAGGACAAAAGGCTGGGAAATTATGCTAAGAGGGCTTTTCAGTGGCCCTTAGTATGCTAGCTGAGCCTGCCCACCTGGTGTGGGCTGGAAGACACTGAAGGGCCAGGCATGGAACAACCCTGGGCTGATGAGCTGCAAAGTGCCAGCCAACCCCTTTGCGAAGCTGACTGGCAGGCACCCTCTCCCCTCAAATGCAGCTGCTGGGCAGGACTCACTGCCTGCCATTTTCGTGTGTCTCAGCTAGCTCCCAGCTTCCCTGCCAAAATTCACCCCTTCCCAGATCCTCAAACTTGCTGGAAAAGTGCCCAGTCATGGGTAGGGGATCAAAACTGGGGTTCATACTACCATGGTGCCCAGTGACAAGAATGAAGTCACTCGATTCCTGGCTCCTCTCTGGGGACTGGGGTCAGGCAGCCACTACTTACATTAATAAAGCCCAGGTCTCTTTTGTGATGCTGGGAAGCTGGCTGTTTTGATTCTAGCCTTCCTTGCTTCTGCCCATTTCACTTATTTAAGTATTGGGTTGACAAGATTTCCTTCCAGCATTCAGAGACTCACCTTCCTTCAATAAGCCCTTAGATTCCTAGATCCTCTCTGAGTGTCCTTCCCTGGACAGCTCCTCAGGCTTTGAGTGTTTTCTGAAAGCAATTTCTACCCCCCATCAAAATTTATCCATCCCTAGTCTTAGTCTTAGATAATCTGATAAATGAATCTATACTAAGGTAAACACAGATGGTAAATGACAATACTTCTCAACCTTTAAAACGAACACACACACACACACACACGGGGAGAAAGAGAGAGAGAGAGAGAGAGATTGAGAGAGAGAGAGAGAATCCCTAAACAGAATAAAGTGAGAATCTGGAAGTGAAAGCCATCGTGGCCAAAATCATAAAATTTTTTTGAAGCTCACATTTTATTTTGAAAACACTAGAACTTTCACATTTTACTCCGTAGTATACTTGTGTTTGATTTACCATGAAAGTACCGCATGTCTCTAAAATCCTTGCATGAATTGAAGCTCGAAAAAGATGCACTGTGTTGATCTTGTGGCTCTATGTACCTCCTAGGAGGTAGAGAGATCCCCATTCGAGAAGTGCTGAATGAATGCCCAGAATCTGTTTGCCTTTTGGCCCACTATCTCTATTGAAGACAGAAGTGAGCAGAATGAATGACTAGAATCATTTGGTGTGCTGGAGTGTGGGGGCATGGTGGGTGAGCCTGTCTTCTTCTCAGGCTCCATTTCCCCGCACAGGAATTACAGCAGAGCCAGCCACACCCCTAGATCATAGAGGGTGCATGCAGCCACATACTTGGTGTGATACCAGCCTTCCCCTTACTCAAATTCACCTGCCCTCCGGCTGTGTGTGCCAGAAATTCTCCTTTGGGTTAAAGCCCAATCTCCAGAAGGTCCCGGTAAATTGCACATGTTATCTGGAATGGACAGCACATTAAGTCATTAGCGCCCATTAATGCACTTGCCTGAATAAATCTATCAGATTGCCTGTCACCTCTCACAGGAGGGTAGAGCGGTAAAGGAATGAAATACTGACCAGGGACGTTTTCCTGGGGTGCCATGGAGTGAGGTGGGGGAGCTTGAGTGCAACATTTCCCCAGCTATGGGCCTTGACCCAGCTGCATCAGAATCCTGGGGATCTGGGAATTCTTTCTACCTGGGAAGCTGTAGAAAGACTGATTCCTGGGCCCTACCCTAGAACCCATGACTCTACTTTTTTTTTTTTTTTTTGAGACTGAGTCTCGCTCTGTCGCCCAGGCTGCCCCTTGGGTCTAGGTTGCATCTGCAACGAAGCACAGCTGAAGCAGTTCTGAGAAGAGGAATGCTGCTCCAGAGGGCATGGAGTCCAGTACTAAGAGGACCTTGTGGGGGCAATCCACCTCAATTCTGACCCTGTTCTGGAGCTTCCTTTTTTCTTTCTTCCTCTTCTTCTGCTGCTTCTTTTTTTTTTAGTTTTGTTTTTTATCTTTCTCTAGAGAGCTTCCAAGGTGCTGCCTCCTCCCTGCCCACCTCCATTGTGCAGAGGGAGCCTCACAGAGGGAAGGCCTGTGGCTCTGGAAGGCTTTGGAGTGGAAACTGAGTAGATAGACTCCAGGGAATCGCCCATGGCTTCCTTGAATGCCTTCCTGCTGTCCCCCCTGCTGGCATCTTAGGCCTATTTGCCCTCCTGGAGTTAGGAAGCAAAATACCAATTTAAGTTGATGCTGACAGAGCCTGTCAGATGCCAAGTGCTTGCTGCGGTTGCCACCAGTACAGCTATTCCTCATGAGGGAGTTCAGGTGTGTGCTTGGGACAGTGCTGCCAGGAGCCAGCCTTCTCCCCCTCCTCACCTGTCTGGGTGGGGCTGAGGATGGGGGAATATTTGCAGAAGAGAAACTGGATGGACAGGAAATGTAGCTAGGCTGGAGAGCAGAGGACTAGGTGCCTCTGATAGGCTGTCAATCCTGGGTAGGGCACTGTGTGATCATGGACACTTTATTTAACCTCTTTGTGCTAATGTCCCCCTGGGAAAAAAGAACATGAAGGATAATTGAATGCCTGCCCATTGCTTTTTACCGGGATGCAGACTTAAAGAAGGATACACCTGGAGCTTTTTGAGAAAAACAAAAAAACAAGCAAACAAACAACAACAACAACAACAAAACGCCATGCAGAGACAAATGTCCCTTGAAAGACTGAGGAAGAAAGGGTGTTAAAAATCCATCTCTGCCAAAGGCCCTGGGGGTCGCCACCAATTTGATAAATGAATTTTTGCTAATGTGCTAGTGAATGCTGATGGGCCAATGAGTTAACCTCTCAACAGTTTACATTTTGTCCAAACCTATCTCAGTATCTCTCTCTAAAGGCATGATTGGTAGTGGGGATGTTTGACTTGGAGGCAGAAAGCTGAGGAGTTTGAGGGTATGGTGGTCTTTCCTGGTTCACCAAGATAATCCCTTATAGGTACACCAAGTTTTACAGTTTAATTTGATCTTCACAATAACACTGAGAGGTAGGGCAGCTATAATTCCCATTTTATAGATAAGGAAGTTGAGGCTTAGATTGACTAAATGACTGTTCCAAAATCCCACAGGTAAGAAGCTGTGCCGACCTGCAGGACAGTCGACACGGACCCTGGAAGGGGGAGTGGGAATGGAGGAGACAAGAAAACACGAGAAATGGAGACAAGACAAATAGCCTGATCAAGTCTCATTTAATGGTGGCGGTGCAATGCCTTATATAGGCTGGCAGGGGAAGAGGTTGGGCCAGGGCGGTAACGGGGGGGCTGGGTTCTCTCAAATTACAATTGCGCATGCGCCGTGGGTTTGTAATTTTCCCGGGCGCGGGATCGCGCCTGCGCTGTAGGCTGCATATCTTCCTGGGCGCGAAAATGTTTGCCGCGCGCGGGAAAAGTCTAGGCGCGCGCGGGAAAGGTTGGCGCGCGCGGGAAAAGTCTAGGCGCGCGCGGGAAAAGCTTTAGGCGCTCGCGGGAACAATTTATAATAAAGAACCCGGAAATGTGCTATCTTGTCTCCGCTTTGCGGAGATCAAGCAACAGAGGTCGGCTAATTCCGGGCCTCATGGCTCCGGACAGGAAGCCACTGATTCTTTGATCAAGTGCTCTTCACTCTTTTCCATGCCTACTCCACCTGAGCAGAGTAAGGGGCTCAGAAATACCAGGCCTGGAAAAGATCAGCTGGCTTCTCCCGTTCTCTTTTTCTGTCTGTCACCAATTTCTCTTTTCTTCATTCTGTCTTTCCTAGACCCCATTTTCTGTTTCTCTGGCTGCCTTTCACCAGACAGGGAAGAAAAAAAAAATCAGCTTTGAAAGGAAAAGCAGGTGTGGGTTTACATGTCTCGGTGGACTAAAGCAGTAAATTCCAGAAAGACCTGACAAGAATATTCTCACCACTGGACTGTCAGTAACTTCCTGTGTTTGACCTGGAGTCAATTGATTAACCTTTCTGTCTGCAAGTTCTCATATTTTCAACCTGCATAAACCTTGCCAGGCTCATGGCAGGATTGGTGAGAGGGAAAGAGAGGGAGAGGAGAGTGGGTGGGAGATAGGGATGGCTAATGAATAACAAGAGCAGAAAAGCACTTTGCAACCATTCCTAAGTGCTGCATCGATATTTAATGTCATTCTTTGCCTCAAAAGCCATGGTTCAGTAATGGGAAACATTCGTTAAGGCACTGCAGGCAGGTCCCTGGTTATCCAAGAAGCCTCTCATTTAGAGGGAAGGCCTAATTATAGTGTCTTCTTTTCCTTATCTCCTTCTCTTGTTCATTAAGACCAAAGGACATTTGCTCGGGAAATCAGATCTTGGTTTCAGAAGATTTCATCTGCTCCCACAAATTGAATTTCCCACCTGGAGTCAAATTGTCTATTTATAACAAAGATATCATCTGCCCAGAAATCTGTCCTTGGTACGGGCCTAAGTTTGCTGAGATGTGCTGTGAATGATGACCAGCTCCTCGGGCTGGGTGGGCTTGAGGGAACTGAGGCTGTGGTCTCAGGATATGGAGTCCAGACTGCACCTTTTGGAGAGATCATTGGACCACAGCTAGCTTTGTCAACTGAGACCTGGCCCCTGTCAGCACCTGGGCACATTTTCAGTGGCTACAGCTGCAGGTATTTTCTTAGTGACTATAGTCTTAGGCCTGGTCTCCCCACCTCCACTTCCAGCCCACCATGCCTAGACAGATTGATCTTGCCAAAGCACAACTGGTACCACGACATTCTCCTGCTCAGGAGCCTCAATGACTGACCAATACCTGCAACATAAAATCCACACTCTTCTGCTTGTGTCCATCTCTCACTACTCCCTTCAAAGAACTGCTCACCCCAGCCAGGTATGGCTCCTCATTCTTCCTTGCCCATACCCTACCTCCTGTATTTTGGTCTTGCCAGTTTCCCAGATCTATGTTGCTTTCTACCCTCTCTGCCTAGCCACATTGTGTCCCTCCCTTTAGGCTCCAGCCTCACCACCTGAGAAGATCCCTTCCTCCTAGGAATGCTGAACATTTCTCACTGCACCAGTCATTTGGCACATAGCAGCGAGTGAGTTCCTTGTCGCAGAGCTTACATTCTTGGCTTGGATTGCGCTTTGTCCTTTTGTGGGTATAATCCTGTCTCTCTACCTTTGTGGGCACAGGCCAAGCCTTAGGCCTCTTTTGATCTCCCAGAATGCCTGGCCCAGTGCTGGGCCCATGGTGGGGTGCTCAATGGAGGTACCTGGGCCCGGGCTAACTGCCCCTCCTCCCACAGATCCCCGCAGCTCTGCAGTCTCTGGCGGGTGCTTTGCTTTCAGCCTTCAGGGCCTCCTCCTCCCCATCCCCTTTTCTTGTCCTTCACTGGAAGCTCCTAGCATCACTCAGTAGCTTCTTCCTTTTATTAATCATTTTGATGGTTTTTCCTTGGACCCTCTTCAGTTTCTCTGAAATTAATAAATCTAGAGGCAGCCAAAAAAAAAAAAAAATACTGGGAAGTCGAAGAAGTTTGTCTTTCATACGACCCTCCCTCTTCTGGTTGCTCAGTGTTTGCTATTGAGGCAGACAGTCCTCATTTTCACTTCCTGTTCCCCTAGAGTAAACTTCACTAAAAACAGGCGTGTAAATGTCCTTTTTATAATTTACAGATACATATATATATACATAGCCTAGCAAAAAGCTAGGAGTTTCTTAACTCTGGGTAGCCAGAAGCTGGGACAAAATGGTTGCTCTAAGATAGTCAGAAATGCTTTTCCTGGGTCTAAAAGGAGGCTGGTGGGAATGTGTCCTTAGGGAAGGAAGAACCTTTCTCTGTTCTAGGAGGGATCACTTTCAGTTACATGTTCACTCATGGGCCTTGATGGTCCATTAAGGTATTCAAGTACAACTACTTCAGCCTGTCCTGGAAAATTTTCTCTTTAATCAGAAGATGGGGATGTTCTAGCTGGAGGAGAGACTGCATCATTGTTTGGTTGAGGAAAAAGAGCTGATATTTACTGAGAGTTTATCAGGTGCCAGGAAGGGATCATGCCCCTCAGGTGACGTCGAAGATCTAAACAACTCTATGAGGTGTTTTTATCCTCAATTGTAGATGAGGAAACTGAGGCACAGAGAAGCAAAACTTGCCTAAGGGTTCCACTGGTAAGTGGCAGAGTTGGCATTCAAGCCCGAATCTATTTGTTGCCAAAGTCTGTGAATTTCATCATCACTCTATTCTGCCCTGACAAAACTGCCTTTGTAGAGCAAGTATATAAACAAGGGCTACCCTTTGACTACCTTCTCTATGCCCTCAAGGCATGTTTTCAACCTACTACCTGCAATTTATCTCTTCATCATAGTCTTAACAACTACAATATGCCCCACACTCTGCTCAAATTGCCTTTACTTATCTAGTACAAAAGCAGTACAGGCCAATGGATGACAGTACAGAATCTGGAGCCAGACTACCTGAGTTCAAATCTAGTCTCTGACATATTATAGCTTTGTGACGCTGGGCAAGTTGCTTAATCGCTCTGTGCCTCAGTTTCCTCATCTACAAATTAGGGCTAAAATAATATCTCACAGAATTGCTAAGAGAATTAAATGAAATAGCGGATGTGTTGGGCTTAGCACAATACTTGGTACCCAGTAAGGTCTCAGCAAATGCTCTGCATCGTAATTCTCCCATCTTTTGCCCTTTCTTACCTAAGGTTTCCAGAGGCCTTATGCCATCCTTGGATTATCAAGGATTCCTGTCCATGGCACCCTTTTCAGGCTTGCTGCTGTACTGTCCTCCTTTGAATATCAGCCTTCTCACCTCAAACTTCATGCTGAGTCCAACCCCTTCTCCAATTATTAACCCTTAAAAAGCAATCCTAACATCATCAAAATTAAAAACTTTTGTGTATCAAAGGACACTATTCACAGAGTGAAAAGGCAGTCCATGGAATGGGAGAAAATATTTGCAAATCATATGCCTGATAAGGAATTGATATTCAGAATATATAAAGAACTTCTACAATTCAACAACAAAAAAAGCAACTCAATTAAAAAACGGGGAAAGGATTTTAATAGATATTTCTCCAAAGAAGATATATATATGGCCAATGAGCACATGAAAAGATGTTCAACATCACTGATCATTAGAGAAATGCAAGTCAAAACCACACGATGTACCACTTCACACCCATCAAGGTGGCTACTATGAAAAAAATAAATAAATAAAACAGAAAATAACAAGTGTTGGCTAGAGTGTGGAAAAATTGGAACCCTCACATATACTGCTGGTGGGAAGGTTAAATGGTACAGCTGTCATGTATACTTTACCAGAATTTTTTTTTTAAAAAAACAATCCTTTAAATTCCTCAACCCTGTGATGGTGTTAGGCACTGAGGATGAAATGGTAAACAGAACAGACAAGGTTACTACTCTCAGGGGACTTGTATTTTAGAGGAGGGGGAGAGACAAACTCTATTCAACAATTGAATGAATATTTTCAGATAGTGGTAAGTGCTATGAAGAAAATAGAGCGGTGATGGGGGAAGTTACTTTAGATTAAATAGTCAAGAAATGCTTCTCGGAGGAAGTGACATTGTAACATTGACCTTAATTCCAAATGAAAAGGAGCCAGTCATATAAGGACCTGGGGGAAGGACATTCTAGGTAGAAGGGACAGCTAGTGCAAAGGCCCTGAGGCTTGAACTAGCTTAGTGCAAACTAAGAACCTAAATAGTCCAGTGAATGTGGAGATTAGTTTGGAGAAATAGGCAGAGGCCGGATCCTGGAAGGCCTTACATGATGAGGGTTTGGATTCCAATCTTAAATCCACAGAAAGCCATTAAGCAGTTTTAAGCAAGGGAGCAACATGATCTGAATAACTGCTTTAAATAGATTAATAGCATCTGTGTGGAGGATGAATCCAGATGAGAGGTGATACTGGCTTGATGATGGCAGCAGTGGAGATAGAGAGAAGTGGATAGATTCTGGATATATTTGGGAGTTTGACAGGCCCTGCTATTGGATTGGATGTAAGAAGTGAGGTGAAAGGATGACACTTAGGTTTTCCTGAGCAACTGGATACGTGGTGGCATCACTTACTAAAAGTGAGGGAAAAAGTGGGAGGACTAACTTGGAGGGCACAAGTTACAAGTTTTGTCTTGGTCAGGTTAAGTATGAAATGCTTGTGAGACCTCCAAGAGGCAATGCCAAGTTAGCCAGTCAGATATCATCATCATGATCACCATCATCATCATCATTATCATCATCATCTATTTATTGATGTTTACTGTGTACCAAATACTGTCCCAAATGCTCTACATATATTCAATCACTTAATTTTCACAATGACCTTGTAAAATCTGATATTGTTATCCTCTCACTTTACAGAAGAGGAAACTGAGGCAAAAAGGTCAAACAACTCACATAGTAAGTGATGGAATCAGGATTTGAACTCCAGACCCTGTGCCAGAATGCCATGTTTGGAGCTCAAAGGACAGGTGAAGGCTAGAAATATAAATTTGGGTGTGTTCATCTTATTAATGCTATTTAGAGTTATTGAGCTGAAAGAAATTATCTTGGAAGGGAGTGAGTGAAAAAGAGGTTTAGGGTTGAGCCTGAGAGCATCTCAAGTATTTGGAGGATGAATAAAGGAAAAGGAGTCAGCAAAGCAGATAGAGAAAGCACAAGGCAGGAGGCAAGCCAGGGAAATGTGGTATCATGACAGCCTAAAAAGGAGAGTGTCCCAGGCCAGCTGTGTCCAGTGCTCCTGAGAGGGCTTGTATGCTGAGAACAGAAACATAACCATATTGGTATGACCAATGTTAAATGAAAGGAAGGGTAGTTTACTAATGTTTACATACCAAGGCTTGTATAATACATGGCTCCTTCCCTTCCCTTTCTTTTTTTCCTTCCTTCCCTCTTTCATACACCCATTCAAATATTCTGAGGTACACTTCTGTACTGGTATCTAAGAAAAGTGACCAAAAGGTTCAGATCTAGAATCTCAGGGTTTCCTACTCAGTATTTGCTTTGGAAGGGATTTCAGAGTCAGTTTCAGGTTGCAAGAGAATTCAGTCATGCCTGACCCCGAAGAAGGATTTTGGTGGGACAAGACAGCCTTAGGGTGTCGCTAATTTGTTGAAGGTAAGTAAAATTGGCACCAATTTTCCTTAGCAGCTTGGGCCTCCTTCCTGGGAACACAGCCTCAGGAGCATTGTATTTTCCACTCTGCTGGACATTTCTTCAGTAAGCCATAAACAACTACTACCATGCCTTTCTCAATACGTGAAGATTTTCCAGGGAACAAACACGCTCTATACATAATTTTTTACAGTGAAGACCTAGAGTCCAGTTTTGTCTTGCTCGGGGATTCCCTGATTCTGAACTATTAGTTCACTCTGATCTATTCCTGGGCACTATCCAGCTCTTAGAAAAGTATGTTCTGTTTCTAGGAACATCCACCTCTGGTCCAGGCTGAACTTTACTTGAGTAATCAGTAGGTCTCCTCTGCCTTCCAGGTCTCACAGAGACCTATCATTACTTTGTTTTGCTCTCCCTTTAACTATCCTTTACTTAGCTCCCACCAAAAATAGGCGGGCTTATCTTTCATCTGCTTGTAGAATGAGGAAGAGCTGGCTACACTCAGGGCCAAAGGAACCTGTCTCCAAGACCTGTTATACTGTAGTTACATTTCTGAGCATATACAGTCCCCATCATTTAGCATAGATATGCCCACTGTACTCCAGGCTAGGGCAGAAGGATGGTATTGTAAAAGGAGGGAGCTCACTAAATTCTTGAAGTGAAACTAATTTCAATTATATATACACATATGTGTGTATATGCATATTCACACACATATATAACAACACATATGCAAAACTATATATAAAATAATATATACATAAGCTATATAGTTCTGTATATGATCACATATAGACATAGATCTATTTATGCATTTCTACTTGTACAGATAATAGATATAGATAACTACAGATCTATTTATAGATCTATATATAAAAGGAATGGAGAGCTACACCCCAAGACATACAATGCCTCATAACCTCCTCCTGAAAGCCAGCTTTTCCAGTGGACAAGAGATTTGAAATCATCTTTGCATCTCTCTCAGCATCTGACCTACTACCACACACAAACACACATACTAATAGTAGATCCTTACTGGATACATGTTTAATTTATTGGAATTAAATGTGCAGGCTTTGATGTCTGACATTGCTAATATCTATAGCACTAAGTTGTGATTCTAGTTCAGTGTGATCTATACTAAGTCACTTTATCTTTCTGGATCCAACTTTTGATAATCTGTAAAAAGAACAAATTAAACTAGATTATTTATAAAAAACATTTCCAATTCTGATAATCAGTGATTACCTGGGAGAAATTATGAAAACTACAGGGTGGGAAGGGTGTATGGGTGAGAAGGGAGGACAAAGAGAGGTAGGTTAACAGGTACAAACATATAGTTAGATAGAAGGTGTAAGTTCTATCATTTGACAGCAGAGTTGAGTGACGGTTACTAACAACAATGAATTTCGTATTTCAAAGTAGCTAGAAGAGAGACTTGAATTGTTCCCAACACACAGAAATGATAAATATTCAATGTAATGGACACCTCAAATACCCTGACTTGATCATTACACATTTTATGCACATAACACAGTATCACATATGCTCCATAAATATGTAAAATATGTATCAGAAAATAGAAATAATTAAAAAATGATTACCTGGGTATGGGACATATAAGAGATGGAAAAGATCAAAGGGAACCCCCCCTTTTTTTTTGAGACCTCTGTCGCCCAGGCTGGAGTGTAGTGGCGTGATCCGCTCACTCACTGCAAGCTCCACCTCCCGGATTCATGCCATTCTCCTGCCTCAGCCTCCCAAGAAGCTGGGACTAAAGGCACCCACCACCACACCAGGCTATTTTTTTTTTGTATTTTTGGTAGAGACGGGGTTTCACCATGTTAGCCAGGATGGTCTCCATCTCCTGACCTCGTGATCCACCTGCCTTGGCCTCCCGAAATGCTGGGATTACAGGTGTGAACCAACGTGCCCATCCGGAAATCCCTTCTCTTAAGTACATTTAGCACTGAAAGGCTTGCAATGTCTGGAGAAGGATGGGAGAAGTTCGTTGTGGAGAGGAGGAGCAAGTATCTGAAACTAGAGAAGCAGGGGCATGCAAGAGGGAAAGAAAGACTTTACATTCCAAGTAATAGCTAACATTACTGAACCCTAACTAGGTGCCTGGCTCATTACAATCTCATTTAATCCTCACAACAGATCTATGAGTTAAGTACTATTGTCATTCTCATTATAGAGATGAAAAACTGGCACAGAAAGGTAGGTAAACGGCACAAGGATGCATAGCTGGCAAACAAGAGTTGGGCTGTGAACCCTGGCAGTGTGACCGCAGAGCATGTACCCTTAAGCACTACTCTACTGCCTCTAGAGATCAGAGGGGAAGAATTTATAGAATACAGGTTCCATTTGGGTACTTGATGACCACCTCAGAGAAAAGGAAGCCAGACAAAGTGTAGGAACTTGGAAGAAACCAGTTAGAAGTTAGGAAGAAATGGAAGTTAGGCTCTGAATCAATTGCATATACTAACATTGTCCAACTAAGAGACTCCTCATTGCCCACAGTGAAGTAGTTACTGCTGATCTCGAGATGTGGGAGGGCCAACGAATCCAGGGAACTGTGTTCTAAGGGCTGAGGCAAACCTGCCCTTGAACCACTGACGGTAGTAGTGAAGACACTCAAGCTGTCTGCCTGGCAGCAAGCTGTGTGCTGCCACGAGCTTTTTTCAATCACTGTGAAAGCAGGAACACCATGTCCTGCCTTTGTCCTAGACCCTAAGAAGTAAGCCCAGCGCAGGAGGGGCATTTTTCATGCTTTCTACTCCAAGCCCTCCTGACTTAAGAGAAATGGCCTCAGTGTTCATTTCTCCTCTTACAACTCCCCGTCTTTCTGTGACCTGAATGAATCTGCCAGTTGACCCAGCAGCTCCTGCCTTTTTTCAGTTTACTTGGAAGTCTTCCGATGAGAGCCAAAGACTGAGCTACATGCAGCAGTAGTTCAAAATGGATCAAACAAACCCCTGTCTTTGAGTTACTCATTCTAGAAAGATTGTGAGTGACTGCAGTTGCCTATTGACAATTCACCCCGCCCCAGGAATCTGGCCACAGGGAGGTTCCAGCACCTGCTAGACAAAGCTGAAAGACAGTTTGTTATCTTCCTAGAAAGAGGAAGGCACAATTACGGGTGCTAGGTTTCTAGACTTGCAAGCAACGACTTCTCCCTGTGAGCCATCTTGACTCTAACCCAATCCTCCAGTGGTGGCGTCGTAATCCTCATTGGCTTTTTTCTATGCTTCCCTCTTTTGGGTTCCCCTCATTAGAAGAATGTTCTCTCCAGGAAACCCTAGACAGCCCAAGGGGTCTGATGGGGTTGTCTGAACCTTGAAATCTCCCTGTCTGTGACTCTCCAGGGATCATGTGTGAGGCTATGGCCAGGAGGGAGTGGCCTCACAGATCACCTTTCCTCATTTAATCAGGCAACAAACAGGTCTGCCCATACCATTCACCCCAGCATATCCAAGGTTCTTATGTAAGTGGCTCTAGAAGATATGACAGCCCAATTCCTCTCCTCCATGCCCCAGGCTCTCTTGTTCTGACCCTAAGATAATCTTCAGCTTTGCTATCAAGCAGTTTCCAGAGCCCTCTTCAGAACTGCCCATGGAGGACCACAAAAATCAACTTCATCTACTGGACCTGCCTTTACTTGCTGGCAGGCACAAGCCCAGGTAGACTGAGAGAAGCCTCTTTAGCTAGTGTGGAAATGCCAACGGCTTATATCTCCCAGGGCTAAGAGGTGCCTTTGCTATTCCCTCTTCCTTTTACTCCCTGCAAAATGCCCACTTGAAGGCACTCTTTAATGTTCTTTTAAAGAGGATTTCAATGCTGGAAGAATAATCTGATTTGCCCCAGCTCATGCCCTCACCAGGGAAGGTTTAGAACACTTTCTGGGGTACTATTTGGCTGTAGTGCCTTTCTCTGCTCATGGCCATCCCTGCTTTTAGCCTTTTGGAGGACACTGCCTTTCCACAATAGAACATCTTCCATCTCAACTGCTGGTTGGTCCTAGAGGAAGCTTGGAGAGGGCTTTGAATAAGAAGTTCCCAGAGTGCTATGCAAGATGTAATCCTGGTTCCCGGGCTACATTCTATGCCAGGCACTGGGGATAGAGTGGCGATGAAGACAAGACTCTGTTCTTGTCCTTGCAGAGCTTACAGTCTAATGGGAGAAAAAGACATTAACTGAATCATCACACATATAACTAAAATAATTACAGATTGTGATGAGAACAATGAAGGATACAAATGATGCTCAAGTAGAGACTAACAGGAGTGAGAGAAGATGACATTTTTTAAATCGAAATGACACTTGAGCCTGGTTAAAAAAATCAAACAGTACAGAAAAACTTATAATGAAGAGCAAAACCCTTTCTGCCACCCCATCCACCTTCAGACCCACAAAGCTGCCATTTTTAATCTTTCTCTTTTAATTCTTTTGACGATTGACCTCTAGTTCACTAAATAATATGCCTCTGCTCTCTTCCTTGATTTATCAACTTGAGATACCTATCTATTTAATTTCTACTATGATAGATGAGAGGGCAGTACTCAATAACATACCCACTTCCCCTCCTTCACACCTCCAATAGAGTTATGTAATATTGTTATTCTGCTACTAATTACTTTTAGAACATTGAATACTATATCTGAAATCTTATGCATTATACCATAAACTATAGATAGCCTCTCTTGACTCCCCATTTTTATCAGATGGAGCTAATCAAGTCCATATGCTTCCCTCCACCTCTTCTCCCCTTCTACTTACATTTTCTGTCAAATGTATAATTACTTCTACATTGTCAAGGTTGATAGTATTTACATTTTCTTCTATAACTTTGAATACATCTCCCATGCTTTGTTTATAGGTTGATTCTAAAAGTTGACAGCCAATAAATCATGTTTACATTATTGTGACTTTGCCAATATAATTCACTACAGAGAGGAACGTATTATGATTTGCATGGCCAAAGGAACTTTGGCCTTCCTGCACCCTTTCTTCATTAGCCAAAGTATATTTTGACTGCATTAGTATAAAGATAAGTATATTAATATTATATGCTGAAACATCTTTGACCTAAAAGTCCATTTTTACTTCTGACTTTAAAATAAGTTAAAACATTTTCACATTCTCAAACTTCATATAATGGAATCATATGTAGGTAACTTTTTGTGTATGACTTCTTTAAATTAGTGTAATTTTTATAATCTTTTAAAATAGCTTTACTGAGGTGTAAATGACCTACAATAAACTGTACATGTTAAAAGTGTACAATTTGATAAGTTTTGACATATGTTTATACTTGTGAAACCATCACCACAATCATATCCAACACCTCCAAAAGTTTTCCTCGGGCTCTTTTGTAAATCATTTCTTTATCCCTAAGCAACCACTGACCTGCTTTCTGTCACTATAAATTAGAATCATACAGTATGTATACTTTTGGGTCTGACTTCTTTCACACATCATAATATTTACGAAATTCATGTTGTTTCATGTATCATTAGTCAATTCCCTTTTATCGCTGAGTAGTACTCCATGGTATGGATTTACTAAAATTTGTTTATTCACTTTTATTGGGTATTTGGATTGTTTCCATTTTTTGACAATTGTAAATAAAGCTGCTAAGGAGATTTGTGTACAGGGTTTTGTGCAGACATATGTTTTCCATTCTCTCTAGGAGTGAAAAAGTTGTATCATATGATTGGTGTTAAGTTTAACTTTATGACACTGCCAAAGTACTTTCCAAAGTGGTTGTACCATTTTAGAATCCCACCAACAATGAATCAGAGTTCCAGTTGCTTTACATCCTTGCCAAACTTGGTATTAACATTCCTTTTTATTTCAATTACTAGTGGCTCTCTAAAGGCACACTTTTGCAGTTTTAATTCTCACTTTCTGAATGATGAATTTTATGTGTTTGTGAGCTGTTTTTGTATCCTCGTTTGTAAAGTGACTTTTCAAAAATTTTTGCCCACTTACAAATATTGGTTTGTTTCGGTAAGTTTTATTGAGTTTGATTATTTTTTGGGAGATGGAGTCTCACTGTGTTGCCCAGGCTGCAGCCTCAAGTGATCCTTCTTGGCCTCCCAAAGTGTTGGAATTACAGGCATGAGCCACTGTGCCTGGCCTCTTACTAAGTTTTAATAGCCTCTTTATATATTCTAGATACAAGTTCTTTGTCAGATATGTGATTTGCAAATATTTTCTCCCAATTTGCAGCTTGTCTTTTTATTCTCTTAACAGTATCTGCCACAGAGCAAAAGTTTTACACTTTTATAAAGCCCAATTTACCAGTTTTTCTTTTTTATGGATCAAGCTTTTGGTGGTATGTCTAAAAGTTCTTTGCCTAACCCAATGTCACAAAGATTTTTCCCTTACATCTTCTTCTACAAGTTTTATAGTTTTAGGTTTTGCATTTAGATCTAATATCTATTTTGAATTCACTTTTATGTAAGGTATAATATTTAGGTCAATGTTCTTTTTTTGAAACTGTGGATGTTCAACTGTTTCAGTATTATTTGTTGAAAAGATGATGTTTTCTCCACTGAATTGCTTTTGTATCTTTGCCTTTTTTTTTTTTTTTTTTTTTGAGACAGTCTCACTTTGTCACCCAGGTGCTGGAGTACAGTGGCATGATCTTGGTTCACTGCAACCTCTGCCTCCCGGGTTCAAGCAATTCTCCTGCCTCAGTCTCCCTAGTAGCTGGGATTACAGGTGCCCACCACTATGCCTGGCTAATTTTTGTGTCTTTAGTAGAGATGGGGTTTCACCATGTTGGCCAAGCTGGTCTTGAACTCCTGACCTCAGGTGATCAGCCCTCCTCAGTCTCCCAAAGTGCTGGGATTACAGGCATCAGCCACCATGCCTGGGCTTTTGTCTCTTTTTGTACATCTTTTTCTGAACTCTCTTTTCCATCTCATTGATTTATGTGCCTATCTCTTCACCAGTAACACTCAGTATTGATTACTTAACTTTCTATAAATCTTAAAATCATTTAGTGTGATTCCTCTAATTTTATTTTTTCCACAAATATTGTCTTGGCTTTTCTAATTCCTTTGCCCTTCCTTCCTTCCTTCCTTCCTTCCTTCCTTCCTTCCTTCCTTCCTTTCTCTTTCTTTTCTTTTTTCTTCCTCTGAACTTTTAATCAGTCTCCGGGTCCCCAAAGAGTACCCTGCTTCTGTTGGCTTCATATCCCAGACACCACTTTGTGATCCACTATCCGGAGGTTGGTGGTCTTTTGAATGGTTTGCATGGAATTGCTGGTGTCCAGGGCATCACCAAGATTGAAGTCCTCGCCATCTTCCAGCAGGCGGCGATAGGTGGCAATCTCAGCCTCCAGCTTAACCTTGATGTTTAGCAGGACCTTGTACTCCTGGGCCTGGCCCTGTCCCTCTGCCCAGGTCTGTGCCAGCTCCGACTCCAGGTGGAGCAGGATCCTGTTGAGCTGCTCCATCTGCAGGGCATAGCAGGCCTCCACTTCCCTCAGGCTGCTCTCCAAGCTTGCCTTCAGATTTCTCATTGAGTCCAGGTCAGTCTCCAAGGACTGAACTGTACGTCTCAGTTCCGTGAACATCAACTCAGCAGCTCCAACTTTGGCGGACTGCGTGGTGACCACTGTGTTGCTCTCCTCAGTCTGCTGAGACCATTACTTGTCCAGCTCCTCTTGGTTCTCCCAAGCCAGCTCGTCATATTGGACCTGGATGTCTGCCATGATCTTGGTGAGGTCCTGACATTTGGGGCATCTACCTCCATGGTCAACCCAGAGCTGGCAATCTGGGATTGTAGGCCTTTTACTTCCTCTTCGTGGTTCTTCTTCATGAAGAGCAACTCCTCCTTGAGAGCCTCGATCTCTGTCTCCAGCTGCAGCTGAGTGACATTGGTGTCATCAATGATCTTGTGGAGCCCATAGATGTCACTCTCCATGGACCGACGCATGGCCAGCTTTCTCATCCTTGACTCTAAAGTCATCAGCAGCAAGACAGGCATTGTCGATCTTCAGAACAATGCGGGCATTGTCCACACCTTTGCCTTTTCATATTAATTTTAAAATAAACTTGTCTATATCTGCAAGAAACTTCTTTGAATTTTGATAAATGTTGCATTAAATCTATAGCCAGTTTGGGATAACTGGCATTTTAACCACGTTAAGTCTTCCAATTCATGAATATGGTATGTCTCTCCATTATTTAGGTTTATCTGATTTCTTTTATCAGCATTTCGTAGTATTCAGTATATGAACCCTGATATGGTTGGGAATGTGGCTTTGAAAAACACAACTCTGCATGACATTCAGTTGGCTTTTTCAGTCAGAAAACTCGTTTTTCATCGGCTTTCAGAAATTTTATCATATTACTTCTTTGATAATTTTCTCCCTTCTTTTTGGAATTTCTAATAATTGGATGCTAGATGTTGAACTTCCTAAATTTTTCTTCATTATTGCTTTTCCTTTATTTCTCATCTATTTTTCCCCATTGTGAGGGATTTCCTCATCTTTGTCTTCCAGTCCTTTGTAGTAGGCAGAATTCTACAATGGCTCCCAAGATTCCTGACTCATGTACATGTCCTATATAACCCTCTCCTCTTGAGTGTGGGTGGGACCTGTGAATAGGATGGGATGTTACTTTCATGATTAAGTTATATGGCAAAAGTAAAGGAATTTTGCAGGTGTCATTAAGATCCCAAATTAGTTTATTTTTAGTTAATCAAAAAGGATATTATTCTGGGTAGACCTGACTTAATCAGTGAACTTTTTTTTTGTATACTTTAAGTTCTAGGGTACATGTGCAGAATGTGCAGGTTTGTTACATAGGTGTACATGTGCCATGTTGGTTTGCTGCACCCATTAACTCATCATTTACATTAGGTATTTCTCCTAATGCTATCCCTCCCCCAGCCCCCAACCCCATGACAGGCCCTGGGGTGTGATATTCCCCACCCTGTATCCAAGTGTTCTCATTGTTCAATTTCCACCTATGAGTGAGAACATGCAGTGTTTGGTTTTCTGTCCTTGTGAGAGTTTGCTCAGAATGATGGTTTCCAGCTGCATCCATGTCCCTGCAAAGGACATAACCTCATCCTTTTTTATGGCTGCATAGTAATCCATGGTGTATGTGTGCCACATTTTCTTTATCCAGTCTATCATTGATGGACATTTGGGTTGGTTCCAAGTCTTTACTATTGTGAACAGTGCTGCAATAAACATACCTGTGCATGTGTCTTTATAGTAGCATGATTTATAATCCTTTGGGCATATATCCAGTAATGGGAAGGCTGAGTCAAATGTTATTTCTAGTTCTAGATCCTTGAGGAATCACCACACTGTCTTCCACAATGGTTGAACTAGTTTACACTCCAACCAACAATGTAAAAGTGTTCCTATTTCTCCAAATCCTCCCCAGCACTTGTTGTTTCCTAACTTTTTAATGATTGCCATTCTAACTGGTGTGAGATGGTATCTCATTGTGGTTTTGACTTGCATTTCTCTGATGACCTGTGATGATGAGCATTTTTTCATGTGTCTGTTGGCTGCATAAATGTCTTCTTTTGAAAAGTGCCTGTTCATATCTTTTGCCCATTTTTTGATGGAATTTTTTTTTTTTTGTAAATTTGTTTAAGTTCTTTGTAGATTCTGGATATTAGCCCTTTGTCAGATGGGTAGATTACAAAAATTTTCTTCCATTCTGTAGGTTGCC
>NW_012118177.1:1040806-1042155 GCF_000951035.1 Colobus angolensis palliatus | reverse complement strand
TTTTTTGGTTGGTAGGCTATTAATTATTGCCTCAATTTCAGAGCCTGTTATTGGTCTATTCAGAGATTCAAGTTCTTCCTGGTTTAGTCTTGGGAAGGTGTATGTGTCCAGGAACTTATCCATTTCTTCTAGATTTTCTAGTTTATTTGCATAGAGGTGTTTATATTATTATCTGATGGTAGTTTGTATTTCTGTGGGATCGGTGATGATATCCTCTTTATCATTTTTTATTCCATCTGTTTGATTCTTCTCTCTTTTCTTTTTTATTAGTCTTGCTAGAGGTTTATCAATTTTGTCAATCTTTTCAAAAAATCAGCTCCTGGATTCGTTGATTTTTTGAAGGGTTTTTGTGTCTCTACCTCTTTCAGTTCTGCTCTGATCTTAGTTATTTCTTGTCTTCTGCTACCTTTTGAATTTGTTTGCTCTTGCTTCCTTAGTTCTTTTAGTTGTGATGTTAGGGTGTTGATTTTAGATCTTTTCTGCTTTCTCCTGTGGGCATTTAGTGCTATAAATTTCCCTCTACACACTGCTTTAAATGTTTCCCAGAGATTCTGGTACATTGTGTCTTTGTTTTCATTGGTTTCGAAAAGCATCTTTATTTCTGCCTTGATTTCATTATTTACCCAGTAGTCATTCAGGAGCAGGTTGTCCAGTTTCCATGTAGTTGTGCGATTTTGAGTGAGTTTCTTAATCCTGAGTTCTAGTTTGATTGCACTGTCGTTCTGAGAGACTGTTTGTAATGATTTCCGTTCTTTTACATTTGCCGAGGAGTGTTTTACTTCAAATCATGTAGTCAGTTTTAGACTAAGTGTGATGCAGTGCTGAGAAGAATATGTATATTCTGTTGATTTGGGTTGGAGAGTTCTGTAGGTGTCTATTAGGTCTGCTTGGTCCAGAGCTGAGTTCAAGTCCTGAATATCCTTGTTAATTTTCTGTCTCATTGATTTGTCTAATATTGGCAGTGGGGTGTTAAAGTTTCCCACTATTATTGTATGGTGTGTGAGTCTAAGTCTCTTTTTAGGTTTCTAAGAACTTGCTTTATGAATCTGGGTGCTCCTGTATTGGGTGCATATATATTTAGGATAATTAACTCTTCTTGTTGCTCCCTTTACCATTATGTAATGCCCGTCTTCATCTTTTTTGATCTTTGTTGGTTTAAAGTCTGTTTTATCAGAGACTAGGATTGCAAACCCTGCTTTCTTTTGCTTTCCATTTGCTTTGTAGATCTTCCTCCATCCCTTTATTTTGAGCCTATATGAGTCTCTGCAAGTGAGATGGATCTCCTGAATACAGTACACTGATGGGTCTTGACTCTTTATACAATTTGCCAGTCTGTGTCTTTTAATTGG
>NW_012118177.1:991181-1040431 GCF_000951035.1 Colobus angolensis palliatus | reverse complement strand
TCTGTAAAGGATTTTATTTCTCCTTCACTTATGAAGCTTAGTTTGGCTGGATATGAAATTCTGGGTTGAAAATTCTTTTCTTTAGTAATGTTGAATATTGGCCCCCACTCTCTTCTGGCTCGTAGAGTTTCTGCCAAGAGATCTGCTGTTAGTCTGATGGGCTTCCCTTTGTGGGTAACCCGACCTTTCTCTTTGGCTGCACTTCACATTTTTTCCTTCATTTCAACCTTGGTGAATCTGACAGTTATGTGTCTTGAGGCTGCTCTTCTCAAGGAGTATCTTTGTGGTATTCTATTTCCTGAATTTGAATGTTGGCCTGCCTTGCTAGGTTGGAGAAGTTCTCCTAGATAATATCCCGAAGAGTGTTTTCCAATTTGGTTCCTTTCTCCCCATCACTTTCAGGTACACCAATCAGATGTAGATTTGGTCTTTTCACATAGTCCCATATTTCTTGGAGGCTTTGTTCATTTCTTTTTACTCTTTTTCTCCAACCTTGTCTTCTCACTTTATTTCATTAATTTGATCTTCAATCACTGATACCCTTTCTTCCACTTGATCGAACCAGCTATTGAAGCTTGTGCATGTATCACACAGATCTCGTGCCATGGTTTTCAGCTCCATCAGGTCATTTAAGGTCTTTTCTACACTGTTTATTCTAGTTAGCCATTCATCTAATCTTTTTTCAAGGTTTTTAGCTTCCTTGCAATGAGTTCGAACATCCTCCTTTAGCTCGGAGAAGTTTGTTATTACTGACCTTCTGAAGCCTACTTCTGTCAGCTCATCAGTTAGCTTTTTAAAGGGAGTCTAGGAGTCAGAGACAGAACCTGGAGTGACTCTTTCACTGTCCTAGAATAAGAAAACAGTTGTTTTGTGAACTGCCTGCAGAGAAGGGCACCTTTGAGTTGTAAGGGTCTCATTCTTACAACTTTGAGGGATTGAATTCTGCCAACAACCCGAATGAGCTTGGAAAAGGACCCTGAGTTTGAGATAAGAACACATCTTAAGGTTACCTTGATTGCAGCATCATGAGGCTCTAAACAGGAAACCCCTGCTATGTTGTGCTTGGACTGCTGGACCTGCAGAAATCATAAGATTAAAAATGTGGGTCGTTTTAAGCCACTAAGCTTATGGTAATTTGTTATGCAGCAATAGAAAGCTAATACACCTTTTATGATCTTTTATTTTGCCAATGATATATTTTATTTCCTATAGTTCATCATTTAAAAAAATTTAACTGCCCGGGCACTGTGACTTGTGCCTGTAATCCCAGCACTTTGGGAGGCCAAGGTGGGTGGATCACCTGAGGTCAGGAGTTCGATACCAGCCTGGCCAACATGGCAAAACTCCATCTCTACTAAAAATACAAAAATTAGCAGGGCAAGGTGGCAGGCACCTGTAATTCCAGTTACTCGGGAGGCTGAGGCAGGAGAATTGCTTGAATCCAGGAGGCAGAGGTTGCAGTGAGCCGAGATCACCCCATTGTTCTTCAGCCTGGGTGACAGAGCGAGATTCTGTCTCAAAAAAAAAAAAAAAAAATTAAACTAATTTATTTCAAATAAGTAGTACCTTTGCGTGGTTCAAACATCAAAGCAATGTACAAATGTTTACATTGAAAAGTTTCACAAAGAGCTCAATTGCGTTCTTTGTTCTTATTTTTTATTGCATTCTATTATTGTTTTACAGATGTAATACAGTGTCAAATTTCTCTGTGGATACTACTTGAAATTTTATTTATAGTACCTTTAGTTCCCTAAATCAATTCTGCTTGTTTCATTAAATCTTGTGATTTTTCTTTAAAGTTCTAGTCTTCTCTCATATGTCTAATTGTCTAATATTCTTTTGTTTCCTGTTTATCTTTCAAAATGAGGCTATAGAGAGTCTGACTGGGAGCTGGGTATATGTGAGCAGACCTTGACAATGGGCAGATTTTGCTTAAGGACAATGGGAGGGGATTTGTATATTAATCTTTTGCAGGGGATATGGGGTGGGGTTTAAATACCAAACTACAAAAGGCCTAACTCTGAGTCACTGACATTCAACTAGCTGCCCTAATTATCTCTAGAGACTTTATTCAATTTCTGTAGTGAAGAAACTCTTTGGTTTTAGGTTGGCAAGTAAATATTTGGCTTCCAGGTCATCTCCATGTAGGGACTGGGGGTCAACTCTTCTTTTTACAGACCTTCAGTTAATCGCCCTGTTGTCAGCCCCAGTCCTCACTCTTATTTCTGTCGTACCTGTAGTCTTGCTAAGGTTTGCAAGGTAGGCGAGCTGTCTCCTTAGCTGCAGCCCTTCCACACAGAGTTTCAACTGATTGCTCCACTCGACTTCATCAGTTAGCACTGCTCAGATGCTTTCTGACTTCAGAAATTTATTTAAATTTCTCAGCCACTGATGGCCTCCCTCCCGTTCTCTTTGTTGTGGTGGGTTTATGCATTTTAAAATGTCTGTGCTATTATTTTAATGAGACCTCTGGAGGGACAAGACTTAAATATTTGTGCTCAGTCTACCATCTCGAACTAGAAAAATGTGCAATGGGGATAATAGTGGTGCCTATTACATAGTTTTTGTTTTTTTTTTTAGATTAAATGATTTATGCATGTAAATTGCTTAGCACAGGGCTTGGCACATATTTATTTGTAAATATTAGTTATTATTATTCTCTGGACAGGGAACCTTTTCCAAATGCTGTTAAAAACCATACCAGGCAGGTGACCACTGCAGCCAACATCAATTCAGGCTTGGTCTAAGTTTGAGTTTTAGTCCCTTTAGCTCCTGAAATGATGTTTCCAAAAACAGCTTTAAATTTGAGCAAAAGCCATGGGGGAGGGTGGTGGGTGGGTAGAGGGAAGAGCTGCATGTCCCAGGGAGGGTGAGCACTGAAAGCAAGCAGTGGAAGCAGAACCTGAGCAACAAAATCTCAATTTTTCCTTGCAGCAAACTGGGGAGCCAGATGTGTTAATGGATGGAGTGGTCCTAAGTAGCAGCAGCAGCAGCAGCAGCGGGCTCAAGTAGAGGCCAGAACTAAAGCAAGAAGGCTGAGTATTAATACAAAGGCTCAAATCTGTCATTGACCCAAGGAAGCTAAGCAGGGTGGAGGCTGGAACCAGGAGACAAATGAATAAGATTGGATTTGTTTTTCTCTCAGAAGGATTGAAAATCTTCCCACTAGCAACTCATTCCTTTCCTTTTTCAGCAAGCTCCCTCACTTCCTCCTGAGTGATTGTGGGCACTGCGGTTGGCTGCACCCACTAACCCCAGAGGCAGAGGCCAGAAGGACCTGCTTCTGTGAACTGTATCCTCAGTCTTCTCCTCCAGTGGAGCCAGCTCCCTGAGGATGGGGCTGATCATATATGCGGTAGGAATAGGTAGCCTGCCTAGGTTTTGTAAAATCTTTAGCAGAGCTGCCAAAAGGTGATCCTGCCCAGGTATACCTCCCTAACTAGCCTATTATGCTGCCTGAAATTCCACAGTTCTTTTGGGCTTGGTGTCTTCAGAGTTCTGAGTTAAAATGCGAATGCCATGGCTATTTGCTATTCAAGCATGAGTTCATTACCAGCCAGAAGACATTAAGTCTAATTTGTTTAGTCAATCAAAGGGCCATCTAGCAGACTTCCCAAAAGGGGAAGGGAGGAAAAGAAAGGGTACCTGTACCTGGCAGAGAGAGAGAGACAGAGAGAGAGAGAGAGAGAGAGAGAGAGAGAGAAATCAGGAGCAGGGGTACCCTCGAGACAATCTTCTCAACTTGCATAGAAGGCTGGAATGCTTTCCAAGGTCTCTTCCTTATGTGATTCTACAATTCTAAATCTTTGGGAAGCTAGAAAGTAAAATGATTCAGCTATTTCTCTTGCTCGTTTGGGAATTCCATAGTATCCAGTCACTTGAAAAAAGAGGGAAAGATAACAGGGGCAAATGTCTGGAAAGGAATTTGGATCAAAGCCTTGGGAGGTCCTTTGCCTTCCCAACACATTCAGGGAAATACAGTAGAGTTAAGAGAGTCCTGAAATTTGACGTTAGGGTTATGATTCTATCCCAAACCCATTCTATTTTCCAGGGCAATCACTTGCTTTTTCTGTCTTAACCTCTTACCATACAATGGGCATGATGATCCCTGCCTTACCTATCACCACAGGATTGTATGAAGGATCGAATTAATTGAAGGTCATGGAAGTGGTCCAAATCCTCCAGAGTTCATTAAATATAAGATACTTTTATGTATTAGGCTTCACAAGGCATAGTAGTTAGCCTCAATTTGAAGTAAAAATTTTTTTTTTTGAGAAAGGATCTGGCTATGTTGCCCAGGCTGGTCTTGAACTCCTGGGCTCAAGTGATTCTCCTCCTCCAGACTCCTGAGTAGCTGGAATTACAGGAATGTACCACTATTCCTGGCTTGGAAGATATTTTTTAAAATAACTTTTCCTTAATTGTGAAAGCAGTGTATAATCATGGAAAATATAGAGAGTTATCAAGCAAAATATTAAAATCATCCTTAACCCACCCAAACATAGGTATCTTTAATGATATGGATTTTGGCTTATTTCCTTTTAGCCTTTTTTCCTTCATTAGGGCAAAGACTGTCTGGCCCACTGCAATATCCCCAAAATCTATCAAAATCTATCTTTGATACATTTTTTTTTAAGTAAAGAGTACATATACTTATTACATTTTAAAAACTATATGTTTCACATCCCGATTTTTTTACCTAATTAAATCCTGAACATTTCCTATGACACTAAATATTATTTTAAAACATGAATTTTAATGTCTGCATTGTATTCCATCATATCAATGTATCAGTCCTCTATTATAGGACATTTGGGTTGCTTCCAACCTTCCACTATTATAATTAAAGCTTAGATTAATATCCTCATAGCAAAATCTTTGTGCCCATATGGTTTATTTCCTCTGGATAAATTCTTAGCAGTGGGATTCCTGGGTGACATGGTAAGTACATTTGAAAGGCTTTTAATAAATATACCATATTTCCCTCCATGAAAGTTGTACCAATTTATTTACCTGCCAGCAATGTCTGTTTTTTTAATACACATAAGTTTTTTATTTCAACTTTGTCACATGTATCTATATTTTTCCTTTGTGACTTCCTCCACTTCATTTATGCTTAGAAAGTCCTCAGGGAAGACCTTCTAATATGATAAAAGGTCAATTTGTATGCAGTTCCTGTTTTTGCAATGCAATGTATTCATGGAAGCTTTATCATATGACAGTCTACATACTGGCAAATGAACCAAGCTCATGCATACACATGGCTATATTCATCTATTCCAACTTGATTGGTTTCATCAGTGGAAACTAATGAATTGTGGATAAAAGCAGCAAGGGGTGAAGTGTAGGTGTTCAGAAAGCAGTGTTGTAGGGCAATCAGTGAAGAACAGCACTTACCTTAAGTGGCTCCCATGTCTTTCTTGGGTATTAGAGAGTCTTCAAGCAAACTGTTCTGGAAACCGCTTTCCAAAGGTGGAAGTGTCCTACAACACAGGGCTTATCTGACCAGCAGGTGGAGGGAGGCTTGAGAAAGGCCTAGGATCATTCCAAGATTTAGGAGATGCTGGAGAGTGGTAAGCACTTCAGAGAAGTTTGCCCTTGATTTTGATCCCTTTTCACCAACTGTCTTCAGTGATTTGAGGGTCTGGCTGAATGGTTGGATTTTGGAATGAATAAAGTTCAAGCTGGCCCTCAGCAGGGAGGTGGAATAGTGTCTCTGGACAGTGTTGCCCAAGAAAGCTGTTTTTGATTCACTCTGGAGCAGAGAAAATAAAAGAGATTCCAAAAGGAGAAGTTCAGTCATTGATTACCTTTATTCCCCCAACATCTAGCAGAGTGCCAAGCACATAGTAGACACTCAGTAAGTATGTGTAGAATGGATGAATGGATAAATAAATAGCTGCTTTGTTAACCTATGCACCTGGAGAGGTTCTTGTTCATTCTCTGGTATTTTCTATGCTTTGGCTTTCTCCTTTACTGCCCAAACTTCCTTATGCTTTTTCCCATTTTCTCAGATAGGCTTTCTCAAGGCCATGAAACATTGGGTAGTGATTAAGAGCATGAGTTCGAGGGCCATGTAAATTTGGGGTAGCTCTCTCAGTGTAACCATTGAGTTATACGCGACATTGGACAAGTTATTTGTCATCAGTAACTCTCAGTTTCTCTATCTGCAAAATGAAGTTAACAATAGTATCTGCCTCTTCGGACTGTTGTGAGGATTAAATGAGATAATGCATGTAAAGGACTTAACATAGTATCTGGCACATGGTAAACGCTCAGTGGTTGGTAGCTGAATTAGTTTCTTATGGCCTCTGTAATAAATTCCCACCAACTTGGCTGAAAACAACAGAAATGTATTCTCTCACAGTTATCGAGGCTGGAATCAGTTTCACGGGACTGAAATCAAGGTGTCAGCAGGGCCTCCATCCCTTTAGGGGCTCTAGGGGAAAATCTATTTCCTGCCTCCTCCAGCTTCTGGTAGGTGCTAGAATTTTGTGGTTTGTGGCTGTAGCACTCCAATCTCTGCCTCTTTGATTACATTACCCTCTCATCTTCTGTGTGTCTAGTTTCCCTCTGCATCCCTCTTATAAGGATACAGAGACTTGCATTTAGGGTTTACTGAGATAATTCAGGATAATCTCTTATAGTGTAAAAACTAAACTTTCACGTGCTGCCTTGACATCTTTGAGCCTCACAGGGCCTCAAAGTCCAAACATGATTTCTTCCAATCTTGCCTGGTATGTCCCCCATCCAGCAGGAATAATTTCCTACCCAGCTAGTCTCTCTATTAGCTGTACCAGCTACACACCACCTAGTCATCAACCTAATGGGTTTCTCCTCTTTGGGAGCCTATGCAATTATTCAGACAAGGCAATCACATCCTCCCAGAGGAACCAGGGGATACCCCACCCTTCTGTTACTACAAAGCCTACCTCCCTGTCTCTTCTGGTTTACTCTGTTCCCAAATGCAACCCCTGTGTGGCCCTGCATGTCAAGTAGTGTCCTTCTCCTTTGGGCTGTGACTGTATGTAACTAATAAACTGCTGTCAATCTCATTTGTTCAGTGTCAAGTGTCGTGTATTTGGCCATTACCAGAAACCTAGGGCAGTACTCCTTCTCTCAATAATGAGATGAAGTGGAGGCAGACAAAACACCTCCTCATCTCAAGATCCTTAATTTAATCACAGGTGCAAAGACCCTCATCCCCCTCTTTTGCCATATAAGTTTACATTCACATGTTCTAGGGATTAGGATGTGAATATTTTTGGGAGGTGGCGGTGGTGTTTTTTAGCCTACCACAGTAGCCCTTATTACTATTTAAGAAAGTGAAAGTTCACACGCCTCTTGGTAACTTTAAAGGGCTGATTATTTAATGTGGCATATCTGAATTCCTGTTGGCTTCTCTGTTAAGGGATACCAAAGACTTATTCAGTTATTACTATTACTATTTTGTAGAGACAGCATTTTGCTCTGCCGCTGAGGCTGAATTCAAACTCCTGGACTCAAGTGATCCTCCTGCCTCAGCCCCCCAAGTAGCTGAAACTATAGGCATGTGCCACTCTGCTTGGCATATTCAGTTATTTTTTAAAGAAGTGAGGCAACATTGAAGCATAGATAATTTAAGATTACTTTTGAACATCATTTAAATGGTGAGAATCTTTCTCTTTGGCCAATAAACCTTTTACCAATTCTCCCTTCTTACCTGAGTTCCAGGGCTGTGACAGCGCCTGCTGTTTGCCCCCTCCCCAATATCTATTCTCTTATTCTTCCATTGTAATATAAACTTTAGCTAGGTGCATGGCTTTGGCTTCCCAGAGAAAAAACGTTCTACTTCCTAGTTTCCTTTCTAGATAAAAGTGGCCATGGGTGTATAAGCCATTGGTATGTAAAGTTCAGACCAGTGGGATGTAAACTTAAGTGATATGTGTCAGCTTCTAGGAATATTTTTTGAGAAAGTTGGCTGAACACGGTGGCTCACACCTGTAATCCCAGCACTTTGGAAGGCCAGGATCATTTGAGGCCGGGAATTGATCAGCCTGGCCAGCATAGCAAAACCCTGTCTCTACTAAAGGTACAAAGATTAGCTGTGTGTGGTGGCACATGCCTGTAATCCCAGCTTCTTGGGAGGCAGAGACATGACAATTGCTTGAACCTGAAAGGCAGAGGTTGCAGTGAGCCAAAATTGTGCCACTGCACTCCAGCCTGGGTGACAGAGCAAGACTCTGAAAAAAAAAAAAAAAAGCAGCCTATGTCCTTTTCCTCTTTGAAACTTCTTTTGTCCTACTGTCTAGAATGGAAATGTGATGAATTGTGCTCTAGACTTCTCCTCCTCCTTCCCCTCCTCATCCTCCACCTCCTTTTCCTCCTTCTTCAGCTTCTTCTGGTTGTTATTATTGTTCTTCGAAAGGACTACTGCCTTCAAGTAGGATTAACTTTGCTTATTTCCCTGTATGACTTCGACATCCATGTGGACAACTTATTCATCTGGCTTCTCAGTTCTTTGGTACCTCATTCTAATGACTTTGTTCTCTATGCCACCTCAGCCACCCATGACTGCTCAATCTCCACAATCAATAACTCAAATATCCCACTGTTTGAGTTCCTCTCATTCTTGATTAATTATTTGACTATTCCCACTGTGACCTTTTAAAAACCTAATTAGAAACTCCAATATACTAACCCCTTAATTTTCTCTCAGTCCATCGACTCTCTTCTTTTTTTCTTCCATTCTTATTCAATTTATATTACATGATTCATCATTTTATCATCTCGCCACTGTCTCAAACTCTCTTGTCCCTCTGAATTTTTGCTGCATCTGTCTGGTAAAACCCTAATTCTGGATGAACTCTATTGTCTACTTCTTTGATGCCTTTACCCAATTACCTAAGCCCTGACAAAGAAATTACACAATAGGAGAGATGGGATCACTATACATTTTTTATAATAGAGCATAGAATTTAACATAGCACATTGAACACCTATTCTTTCATTAAACTCCACCAAAATGGGGATAAAGACATTTTTTAAAAAGTGTAAACACATGGGAATAAAGAGAGCATAAAAGGAGACCACAAAGGAAAAGAGATAAGAAAAACTTTGGAAAATGGAAAGCAGATAGAGGAGTTAGCACAGCTGAAAAGGCAGAACACTATGCAAGAAATATTCCATGCAAGGAATAATGCCAATGAGAAGCAAACCAATTTACCTACAGAATCCCAGAAAGACAGGAATTGGAGTAAAGTTGAGTTGGGAAAAGAGTGGAGTTGAAAAGAGTCTGGCTAAAGGCATGTATAAGAAAGAGTTGGCTGGGTGCGGTGGCTCATGCCTGTAATCCCAGTACTTTCAGAGGCTGAGGCTGGCAGATCACGAGGTCAAGAGATCGAGACCATCCTGGCCAACATGATGAAACCCTGTCTCTACTAAAAATACAAAAATTAGCAGGGCATGGTGGCATGCACCTGTTGTCCCAGCTACTTGGGAGGCTGAGTCAGGAGAATCACTTGAACCCGGGAGGTGGAGGTTGCAGTGAACAGAAATCGTGCCACTGCACTCCAGCTTGGCAACAGAGCAAGACTCTGTTAAAAAAAAAAAAAAAAAAACAAAAAACAGTTACACTCCTGAGTCTCTTCCTCCATCCTAGTACAAGACAGGAGATTTATTCCATGGAGAAACTGAATCAGAGAGGCTTTGGTTTTGGAGATATTAGGCACACAGCAAGGTACCATTAGAAAACAGTGGGATTAAGTAAAAGTCTACAAATTCAATGGTGAGATCCCCTGTAACTCATGTGCTGCTCAAATCCAAATGTTAGCACCTAGATATATAGTCACCAGGCAAGGGATTGAAGGATTGCTCCCCAGAGAAACTGAATAGCCCAGACAGAAGATCTGTAGATGCTGGTAGTCCTTGCTTTCACAGTAGTGCAAGACCATAAAAATGACCATTGCAAGCTGGAACCTTAATAATCAATGAGGAAAATTACAATTGTTCCATAACCTTTAAAATTGTTTGTCAAAGCATGAACAACTCTTACTGTCAGGTATAAATGTATAGGGAATAGATGGAATGGTAAAACTGGTATTAGTGCATTGTAATTTAAAACAACATTGAAAATTAAACTTATTTTTTAACTTAAGAATTAATTTGCCCTCTCTGGCAGCAAGCTCTAAGTGCCATTTTGAGAGTTTAACACTTGGGCTGCTTCCCACCCTCGGGCTGAGTTCAAGTTGATGTGGATTGCAGCCTGGCTGAGGAGGACAAGGACACCAGGCTATCCTACGCATACCTAGGACAATATCCACTGCCTTGCAATGGGCTTCTGTGAGACTGAGATTCAAGCAGACCACACTTCCCATGGCTTCTTGCAATGCTGCTTGCCTAAAAGGCCTCCCACTCTCTTTCTAGTCACAACCTCACAGGTGGCACCATTTTGAGAGTTTAAAGTTGGGCTGTGGCCTACTCTCAGGCTGAGTTCAAGGTTATTTGGCTGCAGCCACCACATAGCTAGGGTGGGGACACAGAAGACCAAGCTCTCCTAAGCACACATAGCACAATACCCACCACCCTACTATGGATGGCTGTGGGACTGGGCACTAGCTTGCCCAACTTATCACAGCAATCAGGAACACCAATTGGGTTCCAATGGGTTGCTCCATCACTGCTACTGCCATCACCCACATGACACTAGCTTCCCAGGGGCCTGAGAACCTGACCATGCGCCAGGCCCACCACTCTCCCAACTACTAGCTTTTAAGGAAGCCACCTGGAGGTCCAGGAAGTAGCTCTCCGGACCCACTAACACTGGATCCAGTGTAAGCTGTTCTCGGGCCTAAAACCAGGTTCATCAGCCACACTGCTGCCACCACTGGGGCCTGAAGACTGGCGCAGTTGACATCCAAGTCCTCAGAAAAATTTCACCATCACTTCAACTAATAATTGTACTCTAGCCACCATGGAAATCACAGATACGACTGCCTGTGTACTGCCTGTGTACTATCAAAAGAGCCATACAAAGGTCACGCTATTGCAGACGCCTAAAATAAAAGTCAAAGTGTCCTATTTAACCAAAAATATTTATCATTTTCCGGAAAAAATTCTCCCTCATAAAAGCAATTTTAAAAAGTTGGAACAAATGACTGCTATACCAGCTATACAGATATCAATGGAAAGGACACAAGAAATGTGAAAAAGCAGGGAAATATGACAGCATCAAAAAACCACGATTGTCCAGCAACAGATACCAATCAAAGAATTCCTCAAAATGTCAGATAATGAAAAATTAGAAAAATTCAAAATATTGGTTTTAAAGAAGCTTAATGAGATGCAAGAGAAATCTGAAAACCAGTACCAAGAAATCAGAAAATTAATTCAAGATATGAATGAAATATTAAACAAGGAGATAAACATCATTTAAAAATGCAGAAATTCTGGAACTGAAAAACTCTGAAGGAAATACAAAATACATTGCTTACATCAAAAGCAGAAAGATCACAAATTAACAACCTAATGTCATACCTCAAGGAACTAGAAAACGAGAACAAACCAAATCCCAAGTTAGCAGAAAAAAAGTAACAAAAATCAGCACAACTAAATGAAAATAAAAACAAACAAACAAAAAATACAAAGGATCAATGAAACAAAAAGTTGGTTCTTTGAAAAAATAAATAAAATTGATAAACCAGTAACTAGACTAACCAAGAAGAGATCCAAATGAACACAATCTGAAATGAAAAAAGAGACATTACAACTGATACCACAGAAATAAAAAACATAATCAGAGATGATTATGAACAATTATATACTCACAAACTAGAAAACCTAGAGGAAATGAATAAATTCCTAGAAGCACACAACCTCCCAAGATTGAAACAAGAGGACCTAAAACTCCTGAACAAACCAATAATGAGCAGTGAGACTGAATCAGTAATAAAAAAATCTCCCAAGAAAAAACACCCAGGACCAGATGGATTCACAGCCAAATTCTACCAAATATACCAAGAAGAACTAATACTAATCCTCTTGAAACTATTCCAAAATATCAAGGAGGAAGGAATTCTCCCTAACTAATTCTGTAAGGTCAATATCACCCTGATACCAAAACCAGACAAGGACACAACAAAAAAAGAAAACTAGAGAACAATATCACTGATGAATATAGATACAAAAAATCTCAACAAACTAGTAGCAAATCAAATCCAACAGCACATCAAAAAGAAAATACAACACGATTAAGTTGGATTTATCCCAAGAATGCAAGGACAGTTCAACATATGCAAATCAATAAATGTGACTCATTGCATGAACAGAATTAAGGACAAAAACCATAGGATCATCTCAATAAATGCAGCAAAGGCATTCGATAAAATTCAGCAATGCTCCATGATAAAAATCCTCAACAAACTAGGCATAGAAGGAACATACCTCAACATAGTAAAGGCAGTATATGTCAAACCCACAGCTGACATCAAACTTAAGGGGAAAAATTGAAGCATTCTCTCTAAAAATTGGGACAAGACAAGGATGCCTACTTTCACCACTCTTATTCAATGCACTACAGGAAGTCCTCATCAGAGCAATCAGGCAAGAAAAAAAATAAAAAGACATCCAAATTGGAAAAGATACAGTCAAATTATTCCTGTTTACTGATGATAAGTTCTTATATTAACATCTAGAAAACCCTAAAGATTCCACCAAAAAACTCTTAGATTTGATAAATAAATTCAGTAAAGTTTTAGGATACAAAATTGATGTACAGAAATCAGTAGTATTTCTATGTGCCTATAACGATCTACTGGAGGGCCAAATTAAGAAGGCAATCTCACTCACAATAGCTACAAAAAAATAAAATATCTAGGAATATATTTAACCAAGGAAGTTGTGATGGTTAATATTAGGTGTCAGTTTGACTGGATTGAGGAATGCCTAAATGGCTGGTAAAATATTCTTTCTGCGTGTGTTTGTGAGGTGTTGCCAGAGGAGATTGACATTTGAATTGGTGGACTGGGAGAGGAAAATCCACCCACATTGTGGGTGGGCACCATCCAATTGGCTACCAGCCAGCTAGAACAAGGCAGGTGGAAGAAGAGGGGATAAGTTTGCTTGCTGCATCTTCTGGCTCTCTCTCTCTTCCCATGCCAGACACTTGCTTCCTCTCCTCATGCTCTTGGATCAGACTCCAGGCTCTTTGGCCTCTGGACTCTGAGACTTGAACCAGCTTCTCGGGGGCTCTTGGGCCTTCAGCCACAGACTGAATGCTGCACTGTCAGCTTCCCTGGTTTTGAAGCTTTTAGACTTGTACTGAGCCACTACCGGCTTCTCTCTTTCCCCAGCTTGCAGAAGGCCTACTGCAGGACTTTGCCTTATAATTGTGAGAGCCAGTTCTTCCTAATAATCTCTCTCTCTCTCTTTCTCTTTCTCAATCTCTCTCTCTCTTTCTTTCTCTCTCTCTCTCTATCTCTATCTCTCTCTCTCTCTCTCTCTCACACACACACACACACACACACACACACACACAAAATTGGTTCTTTCCCTCTGGAAAATGCTGACTAATACCGAAATGAAAAATTTCTATTAGAACTACAAAACATTGATGAAAGAAATGGAAGAAAATGCAAATAAATAGAGAAATAGCCTGTGTTCGTAGATTGGAAGAATTAATATTGTTAAAATAACCATACTGCCCAAAGCAATCTACATATTTAATGCAATCTCTATCAAATTACCAAGGTTATTTTTCACAGAATTAGACAAAACAATCCTAAAATGTACATGGAAGCAAAAAAGAGCCCAAATGGCCAAAGCCATCCTAAGCAAAAAGAACAAAGTTGGAGGCATCACATTACCTAACTTCAATATATACTATAAGGCTATAATAACTAAAACAACATGGTACTGGTATAAAAATAGACATATAGATCAATGGAACAGGAATAGAGAACCAAAGCCATATAGCTACAATCAACTGATCCTTGACAAAGTCAACAAAAATATACACTGGGGAAAGGACAGCCTATTCAATAAATGGTGCTGGGAAAATTGGATAGACATAGGCAGAAGAATGAAATTGGATCTATACATCTCACCATATACAAAATTAACTCAAGATGGATTAAAGAGCTAAACATAAGACCTGAAACTACAAAAATCCTAGAAGAAAACGTAGAAAAAAATCTTTTGGACATTAACCTAGGCAAGGAATTTATGACCAAGTCGAGTTCTCAAAAGTGAACCCAACAAAACAAAAAGAGACAAATAGGATTTAATTAAACTAAAAAGTTTCTGCACAGAAAAGAAAAAAACATAGTAGACAGACAAGCTACAGAATGAGAAAAAATATTTCCAAACTATGTATCTGACAAGGGCTAATACCCAAAATCTGCAAAGAACTCAAATAGCTCAATAAGACAAAAAAAAAAAAAAAAAAGCCCATTATAAAGTGGGCAGAGGACATGAACAGACATTTTTCAAAGGAAGACATACAAGCAAACAACAAACACATGAAAAATGTTCAACATCATTAATCATCAGAGAAATGTAAATTAAAACCATGCGATACCATCTTACACCAGTCAGAATAGCTATTATTAAAAAGTCTAAAAACAACATATATTGGTGAGGCTGTGGAGAAAAGAGAAAACTTATACATTGTTGGTGAGAATGTAAATTAGTTCAGCCACTGTGGAAAGCAGTTTGGAGATTTCCTAAAGAACTGAAAATAGGCCAGGCACGATGGCTCACACCTGTAATCCTGGCACTTTGGGAGGCCGAGGTGGATGGATCATGAGGTCAAGAGATCGAGACCATCCTGACCAACAGGGTGAAACACCGTCTCTACTAAAAATACAAACAAATTAGCCGGGTGTGGTGGCGGGCACCTGTAATCCTAGTTACTCGGGAGGCTGAGGCAGGAGAATTGCTTGAACCCGGAAGGCAGAGGTTGCAGTAAGCTGAGATCGCGCCACTGCACTCCAGCCTGGCAACAGAGCGAGACTCCGTCTCAAAAAAAAAGGAAAGAAAAGAAAAGAAAAAAAAAGAACTAAAAATAGAACCATCATTTGATGCAGCAACTCCACTACCTAGTGTATACCCAGAGGGAAAGCAATCATTATACCTGCACTCATATGTTTATCACAGGACTGTTCACAATAGCAAAGATATGGAATCAAGTGCCCATCAAGGAAGGATGGATAAAGAAAATGTAGTACATATACATCATGGGATACTACTCAGCCATAAAAAAAGAATGAAATCATGTCTTTTGCAGCAACATAAATGGAACTGGAGGCCATTATCCAGGCTGAAATAACTCAGAAACAGAAAGTCAAATACTGCATGTAGTCACTTATAAGTGGGTGTTAAACAATGGGTACCTATGAACATAAAGGGTAGAATAATAGGCATTGGAGACTACAAAAGGTGGGAGGGTGGAGAGGATGAGAGCTGAAAAGTTACCTGTTGGGTACAATGTTCACTATTTGGGTAATGGGCACATTAAAAGCTCAGACTTCACCACTATGCAATATATGCATGTAAGAAATCTGCACTTGCACCCTCCAAATACATAGAAATGAGAACATTTAAGACTGGGCATGGTGGCTCATATGTGTAATCTCAGCACTTTGGGAGGCTGAGGCAGGAGGATCACTTGAGGAATTCAAGACCAGTCTGGGCAACATAGTACAACCTCGTCTCTACTATTTTTTTTTTTTTTTAATTAGCCAGGTGTGGTGTCATACACCTGTAGTCCCAGCTAATGGGAAGGCTGAGGTGGGAGGATCCTACGAGACCGGGAGGTGAAGGCTGCAGTGAGCCGTGATCATGCCACTGCACTCCAGCCTGGGTAACAGAGTGAGACTCTGTCTCAAAAAAAAAAACAAAACAAAAAATTGAAAAGAAGTAGTTTGAACAGTGCTTCTCTTCTTGTTGTAGTATAATTTACAGTATGAATCAAGCATCTTTTCCATGCCTTGGCATGGAAATTGTCATGTTCCTTTCTAAGTTTGGATCAGCTTCCAACATTTTATCCTTTGTACTTTCAATCTTGCAAAATATCTCTGAAAGTTCATTTAATGTGAAGGTCTTTTCCCCAGTATCTCTTCCTCTGGGACATCTATATCCTTTCTATCACAACCACTTTCCTCCTTTATGTCAGTAAGTTCATCTTCACTAAGTTTCTCTGGCTGCATATCTAGAATCTTTCCTTTATGGTCACTTGGTGCCCCTTCATCTTTTGTCGTATAAGTTACTGATGAGGTTGCCTTTCAAAAAAGACCTGTCTCTTCAACATCAAATGGTCGATGATTACCATAACCACCAGCCTTAATTAATCTTTGGAATCTGGGTGCAACTTTTACAGTAGTATACGTGCTAGTAACTTCTTTAGATAGGTTAGCACTAATCAATTCATGCAGACTTTTTAAATGATTACAGCAGCCTTTACTGGAAATAACTTCAATGCTTTGGCCTGAACACTAGCCAAACTGATTGTGATTTTTAAATTACAGTCTTCAATCCAAAGTATTGTTTTAACCATAAGCAGCTTTCTGTTCCTAGTGCAATTTAGATTAAAAGATGTCGATGTGATTTTACCTTTTAAAATATTCACTGAAGTTTTCAATATTGTTTGCATCATAGGTTTATGTAGACTCTGTCCTATCTTTGCTTTGCTATCACATTTTCAAATCAAATTCAATTTCACTTCCAGTACTTTCACTTTTCGTTTCTTTGCTGTACTTTCATCTTTGTTAGCCAATTCCCCCTTTGATTATTCATTTCTGTAAAATATCATGTGGGTTTATCACTGGGGGACAAGGAGACAGCACAAGAACAGTCCATGCTTTGTGGTGTGTGCATGAACTGGATAACAGATGCACAGTGACCAGTCACCGATAGACTTTGGTATTGATGCACATATTTATTTATTTACATAGTTATTACATAGTTATATACAGTTATTTACATAATTATTCATGGGCTGAAGATCTAGCAACAAAGTTTGTACTTTATGGTATTCCTCACAGTTAATATTCTGTGATAACTGAAATTTGAACTGTGCTGTTGGGGGACTGGTGGTAACTAAAATTTGTGCAAATTGGGATCATGCAACACAAGGATCTCTTGTGTTGATAATTGTCCTTCCAATGGAATTTCTGGGTTCCTGCCCAATCATCTAGAGTGAAGCCTACCAGTTAGTAAGACTTAAAAATACTTCCATTTAAAAATACAAATAGGTAGTAGAGGATCTTCAGGCATTTGGGAAAAGCATCTAATGTGAAAGAGAGAAACAACACAAATACATACACAAGCACACGCACACACACACACAAAGAGAACAAAAAACTCTAAGAAAACAGAGATAATGCATAGAACAGAAAACTTTAAAAACTCAATAATTAATTTCCTTGGAGAGATAAGACATTTTTTCCTTTTGTTTGGTGCCTTAAAACAACAACCACTCTTATTTGCTCATGATTCTGTGGGTGAGGAATTTGGTCTAGGTTCAGCTGGGAAGTTCTGCTGATCTTGCTGAGGGTCGCTCATTGTGACTGCAGTAATCTAGTGATGTTCTCGGGGCTGGATGGTCCTAGATGGTCCCATCCACATTCTGTCAGTTGGTGGTACCTGTCAGCTGGGTCTTTTTTTATCCATTTAGTCTCCTGTCCTCAAGGGGGCTAGCTTGGACTTCTATTCATGGAAGTCCCAAGGTTCCTAGATGGCAAGAGTGAAAACTGAAAGGCTTCTTGAAGTCACATCGCTTCTGCTGCAATCCACTGTTTGCAAACAATCTACATTTTTGCAAGCAGAACAGTCTTCTTTATTGCTACAATCATTTACATTCATTCCAAATGCAAAATGTAGTCACCTTCTCCCCAGCAAAATTCTCATTTCATTATGGTTTCAGATGTGGAGTCCAGGTTCTTACCTAATTGAGTCCAGATGTGAATGAGACACTTCAGGTACCGAACCTCCTATGTGACTCCTCTTAGTCTAAAGACCTGTGAACTGAAATGAAAATTTACGTGTCCTCATCACACCTCAATATGCAGTGGTGAGAGGAACAGGGTAGCTTCGGTAGACATTTCCTTTCAAAAAATTAGAGGAACAGGAAGCAAGTAGAAGGCATTCTGAAATCTAGACTGGGGCATGTTGTCAGGACTTCCTTTCCTTGGGACAAGGAGTGTAATTAGGACCTACTTCTGTTCTCTGGGAGTGGTTCCCGTTCCCCAGTTCAATGTTCTCCGTAATCCTTGGCTCTGGACTCTGAGATATCTTTTATTTTCCAGAAGAAATGATCCATATTTGTACCTTAGTAGCTTTCTTAGTCTGCTTCTTGTCCATAGAAACTTGATGGTCCAGAAGCCTCTTTCCATTTTGGAAAGTCTCAGCCTCTTTTAGTTCAAGGAAGTGGTGCTTTTGTCAATACATCTCTCTCACAACTTTGTAGAGTTTCTTTGGATCTTGTGTTCATTTATAACTCCAAGGACACATTTTTAATTACATATAATAATTAAATTTTAATTCTATATTTAAAAATTTTTTGTAGAGAGGGAGTCTCACTATTTTGCCCAGGCTGATCTTAAGCTCCTGGCCTCAAGCAATCCTCTTGCCTCAGCTTCCTAAAGCACTGAGATTGCAGACATGAGTCATTGCACACTGCCTATAATTATTTTTAATAAAACCTCTCTTGATCCTGTATATGTTAGGCAGCTGTGAGATAATGCCTCTCTTATGGACTAAATGCATATATTGAAGCCCTAACCCACAATGTGATTGTATTTTGACATAGGGCCTGTGAGAGAGTAACTAAAGTTAAATGGGATCATAAGAGTGGAACCTTGATCCAATAGGATAAGTGCCCTTATAAGAAGAGACACCAGAGAGCTCAGACACACAAACACACACACACACACACACACACACACACACACACACACACACACACACATTCTCTCTCTCTCTCTCTTCTCCTGCTCTGTGAGCACACAGCAATAAGGTGGCCATCTGCAAGCCAGGAAAAGAGCCCTTAACAGAAACTGAATTGGACAGAGCCCTGGTCTTAGACTTTCCAGCCTCTAGAACTGTGAAAAATAAAATTCTGCTGTTTAAGCCATCTAGCCTGTGGTATTTTTTGGCGGGGGGAGACATGCGATAATTTAATACATTCATATAATTTATAAAGGTCAAATCAATATACTTGGGATATTCATCACCTTAAATATCTTTTTTAAAGCTACAGCCATGCAAATTCTTGTCTTCTAGCTATTTTGAAATGTACAATCGATTATAAAATATAGTCATCCTACTGATCTATTTAACACTAAGTCTTATTTCTTCTACCAAATTGTATATTCGAACCCGTTAAAATTCACTTCTCTTCATTCCCCCTCCCCCAAAAAGAGATGTTATTTTATTCAAGAAACTGAAATAAGATCCTTTTTAAAAAAGGAATATAGGACAAGAAACAGCCATTAGAAATTTAAAACAGTATTACTGGATTTTAAATAATCATTGGAAAAGTTGTAAGATAAGACTCTTACCCAGAAAGGAAAGCAAAAAGATAGTCATGGAAAATTGGAGAGAAAAGATAAGAAAAAATAGAGAGTCAATTGAGAAGGCCAAAATTCAATCAATAGGAGTTCTAGGAAGAAAGAAGAGAGAAAATGGGTAGTAGGAAGTTATAAAAGAAATGGTATACATTTCCCATTAATTAAGGACATAAGTATCCAGATTGTAAAGGTCCAACAAGTAAGTGCCCATTTCAATTAACAAAAATGAAGCTGCATTATGGCAAATCACCACAAACATTGAGAACATAGGGGATAAATAAAATATATTAAAAGCTTCCAGAAAAAAAAAAAAACCAGGTTATATATAAAGGACTGGGGAGGCAGAATGGCATCAGAATTTTTAGTAGGCACACTGGAAGTTAGAAAACAATGAAAAAATGTTATCAAAATTCTAAAATTATTTTTAAATAAAAATTTTATACCTAGCAAAGCTATTAACCAAGATTTAGCTTAGAATAAATAAATTTTCAAACATGTAAGATTTAAGAAAACTTTCTTAGGAAGTAACTAGAGGAAAGGCTCCAAGAGGCAGGACTGTTTGGGACTCAGGAAATAGGAAATCCATCATAGAGCAGGGGAATGAAAGGAAGCACTAAGACAAGACGGTAGCCGTGCAGCAAGCCTAGAGGGCAATCAGTCCAGAGTGGATCAAAGGAATGGAGGCCTGTAGGACAAATTCCCCATTAAAAATATGAAACTGACAGAATTCCAGATTCCTTTGATCATGTGAAAAACAGTATTTGGGGAAGAGCAGAATTTAAGGAACATTGGTGATAAATAAAAAATCAACACTTTTTTAAAAAGGACACACTAACTCTAGGGAGAAAAGAGATGTAGAAGAGAAGAAATATAATCATAGTGTAACTTGACTCAACAGTGATAGATATTGACATAGTCATAATAGTTATAATAATGTAAACAACGAGCATCAGTTTAAATAATAATTGCAACATGACTCTATTGGAAGGATGAAGGGTAGGGAAGTCCATGTTTATGTGTGTTGGTAAGGAAGGGTGTGTTTTACAGAGCAAAAATTCTATGCCCTCCTTAAATTATTGATGATTTGATAATATTGTCTCTGTTCTACATTAAAGTATTTCTTCTCTCTTGGGTCTTTCAGCTTTTAAACCTATTTAAAATTCTCTCATTAATACAATAGAGCAAAAATAAAAAGAAAAGAAAGCCATCCAGCCAAATAATAAAAACATCTTTCAAATTGACATTACCCTTCAGCTAACTACTTTCTCTCTCTCCTACTCCTTATGACCGCCAAATGTCTTGACAGAATGGTTTATAGTCTCTCCCTTCATTTCCTCTGCAAAAAAAGCTACTTCCTCTGCAAAATAAGTTAGTTTGTCAAGATTTCAAGCCACAAGATCAATATATAAAAATTAATTGTACTCCTATCAATGTCTATCCTCTGAAAATTGACCTATGAATTCGAGGCAATCTCCATCAAAATCCTAGCTTATTTTTGTAGAAATTGACAAGATTCTAAAATTTGTATGAAAATTCAAAGATCCTAAAATATCAAAAACGATTTTGAAAAAGAGTGGAATCATGGTATTTATACTACCTGATTTCAAATGTTTTTATTTTAATATTTTTTATTTTTATGGGTATATAGTAGGTGTATATATTTATGAGGTACATGAGATGTTTTGATGCGGGCCTGCAATGTGAAATAAACACGTTATGGAGAATAGGGTATCCATGCCATCAAGCATTTATCCTTTGAGTCACAAACTATTCAATTACATGCTTTCAATTATTTTTAAATGTACAATTAAGTTATTATTGAATATAGTCACTCTGTTGTGCTATCAAATAGTAGGTCTTATTCAGTCTAATTTATTTTTGTACTCATTAACCATCCCCACTTCCTCCCCAGCTTCCCACTACCTTAAGACTTACTATTAGACTCTACTAATCTAGACAATGTGGTATTGATATAAGAATACACATGCAGATCTGTGGAACTAAATAGCATATGTACAAATAAATATATATAACATATAATTTCAACATATCTAAATGATAGGTGTATATACATATTCAACTTACTTTTGACAAAGATACTACAAAAAATTCAATAGAGAAAGTATACTCTCTTTCTCTAAAAATTAAAAAAATTTTTTTTTGGTGATGGGGTCTCTGTTGCCCAGGCTGGAGTCCAGTAGTGAGATCATAGCTCATTGTAGCCTCAAACTCTTGGGTTCAAGTGATCCTCTTGCCTCAGTCTCACAAGTAGCTAGGATGACAGGTGCATGCCCTTATATCCAGGTAATTAAAAAATTTATTTTTTGTAATGACAGGGTCTTGCTTTATTGCCCAGTCTGGTCTTTAACTCCTGGGCTCAAGTGATCCTCTTGCCTTTGTATCAAGTAAATTTTGTCACAAAAACATCTTAAAAATATAGAATGTGGTCACATGGCCTCTTAGCAAAAAGTGATGGTTCAGTTCCATGTCCAAAATACTGCATAAAAAGTACTTCTGGCCAGGCGCGGGGGCTCACACCTATAATCCCAGCACTTTGGGAGGCTGAGATGGGTGGATTACCTGAGGGCAAGAGTTTGAGACCAGCCTCGCTAACATGGTGAAACCCCATCTCTACCAAAAATACAAAAAATTAGCTGGGCGTGGTGGTGGGCAACTGTAATCCCAGCTACTCTGGAGGCTGAGGCAGGAGAATCTCTTGAACCCAGGAGGTGGAAGTTGCAGTAAGCGGAGATCACGCCTTTGCACTCCAGCCTGGGCGACAAGAGCGAGACTCTATCTCAAACAAAACAAAACAAAACAAAAATCCTATTAAATAACTGTCATTATTTTTTGTGTCTTTTTTGTTTTGTTTTGTCATTCTTTTTTGTCTTTATAAACATATTCTTTACTCGTCAATTCTTGAGTTTGAAAAAATTCATCTAAGATATCTTCGTCTGAAGAAGACTCATAATCTGAGATTTCACTTACATAATCAGTTTTACTATCATCAGTCTGGAGTGCTTTTATCTTTCTCTTTGTATTCACATCCTGCTTCATCTAAAAATTATAAAACTCCCCTTTGTCAATTTTTCTTGTATTTGTCACTATGGGAAGAAGATATGAAAAATATCTGTATTCTCAAATGGGTTTATTCCTAAAAGCAAGCTATAAAACAAAAACAAAATAGCATTGAAAAACATCCAATATCTAAGAGCAAAACCAGAAAAAGTGTGCAAGGCTTCCAAACAGAAAGTTCCAGAACATTTTTTGAGAGGCAGTAAATGAGACCTAAATAAATGGGTAAATCGTAAATCTCAGTATTGTAAAGACATCACTTCTTACCGATTTGATCTATAGATTCAAGACAATCCCAAATTCCAACAGGATTTTTTTTATTTGTGGAAATTGACAAGTCAACTCAAAAACGTATACGGAAATGTAAAAGGCCAAGAATAACTGAGGCCAATTTGAAGGACAAAACAAGACATAATGACAGAAACCAAGCCTTATCTAGCTACACGTATTAAGTTAATATGGCATTGACACAAGGATAGACAAGTAGACCAATGGAACAGAGGATCTAGAAACAAATCCACACATACATTATGTCAAAGACAACATTGCAATTTAGTGGGGGAAATGACAGTCTTTTCAATAATTGGTGCTTTCGGTAAGTAATTACTTAAGTATCCATACAAAGGAAAATGTATGTTGACCTTTTCTTCATACCATATACAGAAATGAATTCCAGATGGTTTGCAGATACAAATGTGAAAGGTAAAACAATATAGCTTTCAGAAAAAAAATTAGGAGAATATCTTTATAGAACAGGCAACTATAGGGAGTTTTCAGTGGCCATATCTGGGACAATTTGAACAGCAAAGTAAATAAACAATAATAATGGATTATAACTGATAGAATAAAAGAAATACACTCGGGTCCACACTGATATAAAGTTAGGAGAGGGATAGCTCTTTCTTTCTTTCTTTTTTCCCTTCCATTCTAGAAAAGCTAGGGATAGCCTTTTCTTATAGAAGAATTCCAATTAATAAATGTATAAAGAATGATGGAAATAGATAATAATCATTAGGCAACCATCACAGTAATAATTATTGCCAGCAAGAAATGTTGATGCACGCTAAAATTAGTGGGCAAAAATGTAAAGAGAAAAAAGATATTAGTATAGTCTCAAAGTATCTACCCCCCAAAATTCATCAATTACAAAAGGGAAAATAACAACTTTATAGTGGAGAAACTGAGTAAACACCATCTTAGCCAAGTGATCAAGATTACTATCAGCAGTAATAAGGCATATTGGCACCACATAACCCCTGACATGATGCATTAAGAGTACAATATCACATCTGTGATATACTTGCCAAAAAATGCATAACCTCAATTTAATCATGAGAAAATGTCAAGCAAGCTCTAATTAGGGACATTCTACAAAATAGCTGACTAGTGCTCTTCAAAAGTATAAAGGTCATTGTATTAGTTTCCTATTGCTGCTGTAAGAAATTACCACAAACATAGTGGCTTAAAGTAACACAAGTTCATTTTCTTACAGTTCTGGAGGACAGAAGTTTAAAGTTAAGTTGTCAGCAGGGCTGCATTCCTTCTGGAGTCTCCAAAGGGAGAATCAATTTCCTTGTCTTTTAACCTTCTAGAGGCCACCTGCATGCCTTGGTTCATGACCCTTTCCTTACACTGCTCCACCATTTTGCTTCCATTGTTGTATTTCCTACTACTGACTCTGCTCTCCTGCCTGCCTTCCCCCTTATTAAGGACCCTTGTGATTACATTGGGGCTCCCTGAACAATCCAGAGTTATCACCTCATCTTAAGATTCTTAACTTAATTGTATCTGCAAAGTCCCTTTTGTCATATAAGACTGGGGTTAGAACATGAACATCTTTGGGACCATTATTTAACCTTCTGCAGTCACAAAAGATAAAGACTGAGGAATTGTCACAGATTGGATGAGACTAAGGAGACATGGTAATTAAATGCAATTGGATCCTGGACCAGAAAGAAGACATTAGTGGGACAACTGACAAAATTCAAATAAGGTCTGTAAATTAGCTAATTGTATTGGATCAATATTAATATCATGGTTGCTAAAGCTGAACTATGGGTGTTTAAGATGTTAACGTTAGCTGGCATGGTGGCACACTGCTGTAGTCACAGCTACTTGGCGGGGCTGAGGTGGGCGGATCCCTTGAGCCCAGAAGTTTGAGCTATAATACTGCCAGCCACTGCACTCTAGCCTGGGCAATAGCATACGACATTGTCTTAAAAAAAAAGATTCTAGTATCAGGGGAAGTTAGGTGAAGGGTATCTTGGAATGCTTTGTACTATTTTTGTAACTTTTTCATGAGTCTACAATTATTTCAAAATAATTAAAAGAAAGACACGGACAACAACAAACCAAAAAGATACCACTACATTTTCATCAGCATGGCTAAAATGAAAGAATAAAAAAAAAAGACAATGCCAACTGTTTAGCGAGGATGAAGAGAAACTTGAATTGTTATTAATCACTGGTATGATTATAAATTGGTACAAGAATTTGAAAAGCTCCTTGGCAGTATCTTTCAAAGCAGAATATATATCCATGCTGCATGACTTAATGATTTCAATTCTAAGCATAAACTTAACAGAAGTGCAACTATGTTTACCAAAAAACATGTATGAGGCTACTATTGCCACTGCAGCTCTTGGGAACCTGAAAAAGAAGAAGTGAGAGGAATCTCTCAATTCTCTTTAGATGGTGGCTGCAGTGGTGGTCAAGGCCATTGGAGAAGCATAGTGGCCAGGGTGGGGCTCCACAGTTGCAAAGAGGGGTGGGCAGGAGGAAGCAGTTCAGCTGTAGGGAGTAAAAACAAGGAGAAAGAATCACCAAAAGTGGGGAAATGTGGGAAAAATTCAAAAGGACAAAATACAATAGAACCAGAGTGCTACAGAGTTTGAAATTACCAATGAAAAAAACTGAAATGTTGGGCTCTTTGACACTTCCTCACAAGAATACCAGAAGCAGCATGTCATATTAAGCTTGATATGTGACAGATCATTGTGTAAATTATTTTGCAGGAATACAGATTGATTCACTTATAGTTCCTCTGAACTTTGAATTGACACTTTTTTTTATAGTTGGTTTTTCTCCCTCATTTTCACCATCCTATTTCCACCCACTTCTAGTACCACCCACTTACTAAATATGATTGACTCATGCATGTGAATTAAACCATTATTGTACATGTTTTTACTCTCTTGTCTCTCAACATTACTCTTAATTTGAACATTTCAACCTGAACATTTCAAATAGGTTTAGTATTTTCATGTCACTTTTCAAACTTCAAAATCTCACATCCACTTTCACAATCAACAGCTGCTCAGATTATCCTGTGAACTCACCTTTATTAAGATAGTATATTAGCCTTGAGAGGTATAGAAAGCATGTACCAGTCCAAGATGTTGTAGCTTGAAAACCTTAGGAAATAATACTAACAAAGAAAAGATTAAAGAACTTGGACATATGGATAATTTTACTTCAGTATCGGAAAGGTTTTTTTTGTTGTTGTTTTTTTAGAGACAGGGTCTTGTTTTGTTGCCCAGACTGGAGTACAGCAGTGCCATCATAGCTCACTGTAGCTTTGACCTCCTTGGCTTAAGGAATCCTCCCACCTCAGCCTCCAGAATAACTAGAACTACAGGCAAGCACCACCATGCCCAGCTAACTAAAAAATACATATATTTTGGAGAGGAGGTAGAGCAAGATGACCAAATGGAAGTCTCCACCAATCATCTGCTCCTCAGGAACACCAAATTTAACAACTATCTGTATGAAAAAAAGCACCTCCATAAGAATAAAAAATCAGGTAAATAATCACAGTACCTGGTTTTAACTTTATACTGCTGAAATAGGCACTGAAGAGGATAGGAGAGACAATCGTGTATTGCTGACGCCACCTGTCCCCCACCTCCTGACAGTAGCCATTTATCACTAAAAGACGATCTGTTTGCTTGGGAGAGGGAGAGCACAGCAATCATGAGACTTTGCGTTGAATTCAGTGCTGTCCTGTCACAACAGAAAGCAAAACTGCACTGAACTCAGCTGATGCCCAACCATAGAGAGAGCATTTAGATGAGCCCTAGCCAGAGGGGAATTGCCCGTCCCAGTGGTGGGAACTTGAGTTCTACCAAGCTTTGCCACTAATGGCTAAAGGTGTCTGGGGCCCTAAAAAACTTGAAAGTAGTCTAGATCACAAGAACTGCAACTCCAAGGCAAGTCATAGTACTGAGCTGGACTCAGAACCAGTGGACTTGGGGAACATGTGACCTACTGGGACACCAGCCAGGGTGGCTAAGGGAGTGCTTGTACCACCTGTCCCCTAACCCCAGACAGCATAGCTCACAGTTCCTAAAAAGACCCCTTCCTTCTACTTGAGGAGAGGAGGGAGAAAAGTAAAGAAGACTTTGTCTAAACCTAGAGAAAGATATCAACATCCAATTACAAGAAGGTTATAGAACACCAAGTAAATATATACACACCCAACACTGGAGGACCCAGATATATAAAGCAAATATTATTTGAGCAAAAGAGAGAGAGACTCCAATACAACAATATCTGGAGACTTCAACACCCCCCTTTCAGCACTGGACAGATCTTCCAGACAAAAAAACCAACAAACATGAGACTTAATCTATACTATGAAACAAATGGACCTAATATATATTTACAGAACATTTTATCCAACAACTGCAAAATATGCATTTTTTTCCCTCAGCACATGGATCATTATCAAAGATAGAACATATGGTAGGTCACAAAACAAATCTTAAAGTATTTAAAAATTGGAACAATATTAAGTATCTTCTCTGACCAAAGCGGAATAAAACTAGAAATAAATAAGAGGAATTTCGGAAACTGTACAAATGCATGGAAATTAAACAATATGCACCTGAATGACCTGTGAGTCAATGAAGAAATTAAGAAGGAAATTGAAGATTTTCTTGGAACAAATGATACTGGAAACACAACATACCAAGACCTAAGGGATACAGCAAAAGCAGTAGTAAGAGGGACGTTTATAGTTATAAATGCCTTCATAAAAAAGATGAAAAATTTCAAATGCATGATTAATAAAATCAGTAAAATTTCAAATGCATGACTAATAAAATTAGCAAAATTAGTAGAAGAAAAGAAATAATAAAGATCAAAGCAGAAAGATTGTAAATGAAATTTAAATGAAGAAAACAATATAGAAGATCAACAAAACAAAAACTTTTTTAAAACATAAAGAAAATTGACAAACCATTATTCAGACTGACTAGGAAAAAAAGAGAGAAGACTCAAATAATATCAGAGCTGAAAAAGGAGTCATTACAACTGATACTGCAGAAATTCAAAAGATCATTAGTGCTACTATGAGCAACTATGTACCAATAAATTGGAAAATCTAGAGAAATGTACAAATTCCTAGACAAATACAACCTACCAAGATTGAACCAGGAAGAAATCCAAACCCTGAACAGACCAATAACAAGTAATGAGGTGGAAGCTGTAATAAAGTCTCCCAGTGAAGAAAGAAATAAAGGGCATCTAAACTGGAAATGAAGAAGTCAAACTATCCTTTTTATGCAGATGATATGATCTTATATTTGGAGAAAACCTAAATACTCAATGAAAACACTATTAGAACCGATAAGGAAATCGGTAAATTTGCAGGATGCAAAATCAACATACAAAAATCGGTAACATTTCCATGTGTCAACAGTGAGCAATCTGAAAAAAGAAATCAAGAAAATAATACCATTTACAAGAGCTACAAGTAAAATTAAATATATAGGAATTAAAGAAATTAATTTTGATAAATCTAAAAAGATCTCTACCATGAAAGATCTCTACAATGAAAATGATAAAACACTGATGAAAGCAATGGATGAGGACACAAAATAATGGAGGGATATTCCATGTTCATGGGTTGGAAGAATCATTAAAATGTCCATACTACTCAAAGCAATCTGTAGATTCAGCGCAATCCCTATCAAAATACCAACGATATTTTTCACAGAAATAGAAAAAACAATCCTAAAATTTATGTGAACTATAAAATACCCAGAGTAGCCAAAGCTATACTAAGAAAAACAATCAAAACTGGAAGAATCACATTACCTGACTTCAAAGTATACAACAGAGCTATAGTAAACAAAGCAGCATGGTACTGGCATAAAAAGAGACACATAGACCATTGGAACAGAATAGAGAACCCAGAAATAAATCCATACATTGAGAGTAAACTCATTGTTAACAAAGGTACCAAGAACATACAAAGGGGAAAGGACAGTCTCTTCAATAAATGGTGTGGGAAAACTGGATATCCATATACAGGAGAATGAAATTAGACCCCTATCTCTCACCATAAACAAAAACTAAATCAAAATTGATTAGAGACTTAAATATGAGACCTGAAACTGGGAAACTATTACAAGAAAACTTGGGGGAAAGTCTTCAAGACACTGGACTGGGCAAAGATTTCTTGAGTAATACCCCACAAGCACAGGCATCCAAAGCAAAAATGGACAAATGAGATCATGTCAAGTTAAAAGCTTCTGCACAGCAAAGGATACCATCAACAAAATGAAGGGACAATTCACAGAATGAAAGAGAATATTCGCAAACTATTCATCTGACAAAGGATTAACAACCAGAATATGTAAAGAGCTCAAACAACTCTATAGGAAAAAAAAATCTAATAATCCAATTTAAAAATGGTCAAAAGATCTGCATAAAGATTTCTCAAAAGAGGGCATATAAATGGCAGTCAAATGAAAAGGTGCTCAATAAAACTGATCACTGGAGAAATGCAAATCAAAACTACAATGAGATATCATCTTGCTCTAGTTAAAACGGCTTATATACAAAAGACAGGCAATAACAAATGCTGGTGAGGATGTGGAGAAAAGAGAACCCTCGTACACTGCTGATGGGAATGTCAATTAGTAAAACTACTTTAGAAAACAGTTTGGAGTTTGGAGGTTCTTCAAACAACTGAAAATAGAGCTACCATATGATCCAGCGATCCCACTGCTAGGTATATACCCAAAAGAAAGGAAATCAGTATATCAAAGAGATAACTGCACTCCCATGTTTAGTGTAGCACTACTCACGAAAGCCAAGATTTGGAAGCAACCTGAGTGTCCATCAACAGATGAATGGATAAAGAAAATGTGGTACATATACACAATGGAGTACTATTCAGCCACAAAAAAGAATGAGATCCTGTCATTTGCAACAACATGGATGGGAATGGAGGTCATTATGTCAAGCGAAATAAGCCAGGAACAGAAAGACATGCATGTTCTCACTTATTTGTGGGAGCTAAAAATTAAAACAATTGAACTTATGGAGATAAAGTAGAAGGATGGTTACCAGAGGCTGGGAATGGTAGTACGGGATGGTGAAAAAGTGGAGATGGTTAATGGGTACAAAAAAATAGAAGGAATGAATAAGACCTAGTATTTGCTAGCACAACAGAGTAACTATAGTAGAAAATAATTTAATTGTACAGTTTAAAATAATTAAGAGTACAATTTGATGGTTTGTAACATAAAGGATATATTCTTGAAGTGATGGATACACCATTTACTCTGATGTGATTATTACTCCTTGCATATCTGCATCAAAATATATCATGTAACCCATAAATATATATACCTACTATATACCCCAAAAATCAAAAGTTAAAAAAATTAAAAATTCCATGAGGTAATAAAGAGATGAAAACCAGTGTAAAAAATATTTTTTTAGAGATGGAATTTCACTGTACTGCCCAGGTTGGTTTCAAACTCTTGGCCTCAAGCCATCCTCTGGCCTTGGCCTCCCAAAGTGTTGGGATTACAGGTGTGAGTCACTGTGCCCAGCTATGAAAGGTTTTCATAATAAAATCCTGACTGACTGGGCCGGGCACAGTGGCTCACACCTGTAATCCCAGCACTTTGGGAGGCCGAGGCAGGTGGATCACGAGGTCAGGAGATCGAGACCATCCTGGCTAACACGGTGAAACCCTGTCTCTACTAAAAATATAAAAAATTAGCCGGGTGTGGTGGCGGGCACCTGTAGTCCCAGCTACTCAGGAGGCTGAGGCAGGAGAATGGCGTGAACCTGTGAGATGGAGCTTGCAGTGAGCAGAGATTGCACCACTGCACTCCAGCCTAGGTGACAGAGCAAGGCTACATCTCAAAAAAAAAAAAAAAAAAAAAAAAAAATTCCTGACTGACTGTTTTCTAGCCTTACCAAAGAATGTACAGGGGAGAAACTGGCTTAAATTGCAGAACACTTTTGTAGTTAGAAGCAAGGGGAAATTTGGTGGTATGGATTTTTTGGTAAGGAAGCCGAAGTCTTGGAGATTAGTAGTAAAAGATAGAGTGGTGTAGTGGAAAGTGAGTGGTTAGAAAATAACACTGCCAATTCCTGCTTCTCATAAATGTCACCACATGCAAATCACTTATCTTCTGTGGCACTGTTTCCTCTTCTCTAAAATGTCTTGAACTTAAAATTTAGTTGTTTTTAATATATTGAATAGATTAAGATCCTTCTTGAAAGAAATTTCCTTGCAAGATATATGGACAAGTAAGTTTTCCAATGCTACAAAATATTGTTCAAGGTTACATTGCTATTATGTGATTTTTTACTTTCCCTATTCTGTTTCCTGATTAAAAAGCATTGTTACCTTCTTCTTTTTCCCTTTCAAATAGGATGTTTGTTATAGCCCAATATCCTTTATGATTATAGATGCAAAAATCCTCAGAAAGTACTAGCCAACTGAATCCAATAGCATATTAAAAGGATTATTCTCCATGACCAAGTGGAATTTTCCTAGGAATGCAAAGGTGGTTTAGCAAAGGAAAATCAATCAGTGTAAACCACCATATTAATAGAAGGAAGGAAAAAGACCACATGATTATCTCAACTGCATTAAAAGAAATTATCAAGAAAGTGAAAAGACAACCTACACAGTGGGAAAAGATATTTGTAAACCATATATCTAATAATGGTCTAGTGTCCAGAAAATATAAAGAACTCTTACAACTCAATACAAAAAGACAAACAACCGAATTATATGTGGCCAAATAATTTGAAGAAACTTTTCTCCAAAGAAGATATATAAATGGCCAAACAGCACATGAAAAGAAAAGATGCTCCACATCATCAGTCATTAAGAAATTTAAATAAAAACTGGAATGAGGTGTTCACATTCACTAGGATGACTGTTAACAAGAAATGAAAGGAAACAAAGCAGAAAATAATAAGTTTTGAAGAGGATGTGGAGAGACTGTCTTAAATTGCAGAAGATTTTCTACATTTCTGGTGGTAATGTAAAGTGGTTGATCCACTATGCAGAAAAGTTTGGTGGTTCCTTAAAAAGTTAAACATAGAATTATGATATGACCCAGCAATTTCACTCCCAGGTGTATACCCAAAAGAATTGAGAACAGGTACTACAACAAATACATGTGCATTCATGTTTCCAGCAGTATTATCCACAATAGCCAAAGTGGAAACAGCTCAAATATCTGTCAATAAAGGAATGAATAAACAATTTGTGGTACATTCATACAATGGAATATTATTCAACCATGAAAAGGAATGAAGTACTGATATATGCTGCAATGTGTGGTTGAACCTTAAAAACTCTGTGCTAAGTGAAGGAAGCCAGACACAAAAGGTCACATAATGTATGATTCCACTTATACAAACTATTCAGAATAGGCAAATCCATAGAGATTGAAGGCAGGTTGGTGGTTGTCAGGGGCAGAGAGATGGAGTAAGGAGGAATGCAGAGAATCTGCTTAATGGGTAAAGGTCTTCCTTTTGGGATGATGAAAATGTTTTGGAACTAGACAGAGGTGATTGTTGCACAACACCATGAATGTACTAAATGCTATTGAACTGTTCGCTTTTATAAATAAATGGTTAATTTTATGTTATGTAAGTTTCACCTCAATAATTTTTTTTTTAAATAAGATGTTTGAATTTGACTTGTTGCCTATCCACATAGGTCCTGGAAATAAAAGTTTCTTTCCAGTACTTAACTGCTCGTTTACATTGTAGCAAACATTTAAGGAATGTGGCCATAAATGGGCTTATGGATTACTTGAAGCTGGAAAATCATTTGGAGATTTACAGAGGGGATTAGTTTTTGAGCAACTCTTTCATAGTAACACTCAAATATATGGAAATATAACTAGAAACATCTTATGAATATTTACAATCTTAATAAATTGCTCTGAGATTTGTGAAGTTAATTTACAAAATCAGATCATAGGATAGTCTTTAAGATTTGTGTATTTTTTTTTACAAAGTTATGTTTTTTAAAGTTTGAGTTCTTTGTGAGAAATCACTTGTTTGAAATACATTCAAGGTTCATTTGAGTATTTAAAAGAAGAAACACATACAAGAATGTACTGCTTTGTAATGACCTCAAATTGGAAACTACCCTAATATCCTTTAGCAGTAGAATGGATAAATTAACACACTGGGATAATACACTACAATGAGAGTGAATACAATGCTATTATACATAGTAATAAGGATGTATCTCACAAGCAATGCTATGTGATAAAAGCCAGACACTAAAGAATACATACTGGATGACTCTATTAGAGTTCAAATATAAGGAAAATTACTCTGTGGTGTTAGAAGTTAGGATAATGGTTACCCTTGTAGGGGCTAGTTACTGAACTGGTCACAAGGGGACTCCTGGAGTGTTCTTTTTTTATCTGGATGCTGATTCCACGGATTGTATTCAGATTGCGAAAATTCATCAAACTGTACACCTGATTTGTGCTTTTCTTTATATATGTTATACTTCAATGAAAATTTCCAAAAACAAGTAAGCCAGCAGACAGGCAAACAAATTCTTTAAATTCACATACCCTTTCAGCTAACTGCCCCATATTTCTTTGCTCCTTCTTAATCACAGCCAATTTTGTGAATATTCTATACTCACTGCCTTTATTGCCTCACTTTCTACTTGTTATGCAACCCACACCAACGTGGCCTTCTGTCCCCAAAATTCCCCAAAATGAGCTCTCACAAAGATCACCAAAGGCTTCTCATGTTGTTAAATCCGAAGGAAAAATTTCTATCCTCAACTTGCTTCACTTCCCAGCAATGTTTGTTTGTTTGTTTGTTTATTTATTTATTTATTTATTTCTCCATACATTCTAGCCCATGAAGAGCCCAGCAATATTTAATTCTGCTGAACACTTCTTCATTCTTTAAAGCGTTCTCTTCCCATTGCTTTTGTGACACAGTACTCTTGTGGCATTCTTCCTACCTCTCTGATTACTCCGTCTCTGTCTCCTCATCATCTTCTATCCAGTCATTAAATGCTGAAGATTCAATGAAGACTCAGTTCTAGGCTTTCTCTTCTTATTCTGTACTCCCTTCTTAAATGATCTTATTCATTCCTATGCCTTTCAACACAATCTTAAATCCTAAGTAACATAAATATCCCAGACTTCTCTAAGCTCCACACTCATATATTCAATTACCTAATTTACATCTCCATTTGGATGTTTCACAGACATCTCAAACTTAGCTTGTCCAAGACTAAAATCTTGATTTCTCTCTGCCCTAAGCTTTTCTCTTATCCATCTCTATAAATTGCACCAACATCCATCCATTTTCTCAAATCAGGGACTTTTTAACAAGTTCTTTAGTTGGACTGGGTGCAGTGGCTCATGCCTGTAATCCCAGCACTTTGGGAAGCGGGTGGATCACTTGAGGTCAGGAGTTTGAGACCAGCCTGACCAACATGGTGAAACCCTGCCTCTACTGAAAATACAAAAATTGTGTGTGGTGGCACACACCTGTAATCCCAGCTACTAGGAAGGCTGAGGCAGGAGAATCGCTTGAACCCAAGATGCAGAGGTTGCCATGAGCCGAGATGGTGCCACTGCACTCCAGCCTGGGTGACAGACTGAGACTCAAAAAAAAAAAAAGTTCTTCAGTTGCTCACATCCAAAATCTGGGAGTCCTATAACTTTCTTCCTAATTGTCAATTCTAGCCATGAAAGAATGTGGGAAAAGAGGTGAAAGGATTCACAGCAACCTGTTCTGAAAGCTTTCTCTGAGGTTTGGCCAGGTAACTGTCACGGGTATCATGGTGTACCACCGAGATTTCCTCCAGCTGCTGGAAGTGTTGGCTGCTGATGATTCACAGCTGTTTCCCTCTTTCAGGAATTGTTCTTAGCCTAAAGTGGCCTTGTCCATGGTTATGTCCTCCCATGAAGGATAGAGGTGGTAAGCCACACGCATCCAATGAGAGTACAAAAACTCACACTCCTTGCCTCAGTTTCAGACGACTCTGAAAGGCCATTCCGGTTCCAGAGCTCCCCATGAGAGCAGCTGGAGCTTTCCATTTTAACTTCTCCCTCCTCCAAGTCCTGCTTCCCTCACTTCCTCACAGGCATTGATCCCAAATGTATTCCCTAATTAACCTCTTGTATGCAAATCTCTGTATCAGAATCTGTTTCCAGGAAACTTGACCTAAGATAAACTAAAATTGTGCCTACCTAGAAGAGTGAAGTAGCTGGAGGTAACATCCAATTTAATACAAAGGGACACATTAATATAAGTGTGGGGTGGAGTGAGACAGAGCAACTCTACTTACAAGGAAGCCAAGATGGCTACAGTTCAGGGAACGAATAGGGAAGGCTGTGCTATTACAGGCATAGCTTAGAAAGCTCTTACCTCTGCTCATGAGCAGATTTCAGCTGAGGCCCTTTTTATGCAGCAAGTCTAGGTTCCTATCACTGCTTTTTTCTAACCAAAATAAACTCCTGGCCAACAAGCTCAGAAAATAGCACTTTGCTAATAGCCACAGTGTGAAACAGGAAAAGACTGATGGTGGAGGGCTCCTTCATTCTCTGTGTACACCTTTCCTCAACACACATAGACACACACACAGACACACAGACACATACACAGTGTTGTTTGCCATAGATCAAGGTCTAAAACAACCTATTTATATACCTGTCTGAGGGTAGTTACAGTTTTGAAAAATTATCACTGGCGAAGACAATGTTCTAAGCCCAAAGAATTAATAATTTACATACAAGTTTTCTGCAAATAATTTTATAGTTTTAGCTGTTATATTTAGGTCTTATATTTAGGAATTTATTTGGAGTTAATTTTTGTATATGTTGTGAGATTGGGGTCCAAATTCATTTGTTTGCATGTGAATATTCAGTTGTTCCAGCAATATTTGTTGAAAAGACTATTCTTGAGCCAAAATTTTTACTCTTGTCAAAAATCAATTGACCATAAATGTAAGGGTTGGCATTCAGTTCTTCCTTTAAAAATTATGTGTTATATATTTTCTTAAGGCAAAAGTAATGTATATTTACTGCAAAAAAATACATGTAAGAAAAAATAAAGATCACGTATTTTTCCATCAATCTCAAGGTTACACATTCCACTACTGTTAACATTTTAAAAATACCCTTCCAGACTGTTTTCTGAAGTATAATGTTATAATATAATGTTGATTTTTATTCTGCTTTTTAAAAGGATTTAAAAAACTGCTTTAAAGTTCATATGGAACCAAAAAAGAGCCCGCATTGCCAAGACAATCCTAAGTCAAAAGGACAAAGCTGGAGGCGTCACGCTACCTGACTTCAAACTATACTACAAGGCTACAGTAACCAAAACAGCATGGTACTGGTACCAAAACAGAGCTATAGACCAATGGAACAGAACAGAGTCCTCAGAAATAATACCACACATCTACAGCTGTCTGATCTTTGATAAACCTGAGAGAAACAAGAAATGGGGAAAGGATTCCCTATTTAATAAATGGTGCTGGGAAAATTGGCTAGCCATAAGTAGAAAGCTGAAACTGGATCCTTTCCTTACTCCTTATACGAAGATTAATTCAAGATGGATTAGAGACTTAAATGTTAGACCTAATACCATAAAAACCCTAGAAGAAAATCTAGGTAGTACCATTCAGGACATAGGCATGGGCAAGGACTTCATGTCTAAAACACCAAAAGCAACGGCAGCAAAAGCCAAAATTGACAAATGGGATCTCATTAAACTAAAGAGCTTCTGCACAGCAAAAGAAACTACCATCAGAGTGAACAGGCAACCTACAGAATGGGAGAAAATTTTTGCAATCTACTCGTCTGACAAAGGGCTAATATCCAGAATCTACAAAGAACTCAAACAAATATACAAGAAAAAAACAAACAACCCCATCAAAAAGTGGGCAAAGGATATGAACAGACATTTCTCAAAAGAAGACATTCATACAGCCAACAGACACATGAAAAAATGCTCATCATCACTCGCCATCAGAGAAATGCAAATCAAAACCACAATGAGATACCATCTCACACCAGTTAGAATGGCCATCATTAAAAAATCAGGAAACAACAAGTGTTGGAGAGGATGTGGAGAAATAGGAACACTTTTACACTGTTGGTGGGACTGTAAACTAGTTCAACCATTATGGAAAACAGTATGGCGATTCCTCAAGGATCTAGAACTAGATGTACCATATGACCCAGCCATCCCACTACTGGGTATATACCCAAAGGATTATAAATTATTCTACTACAAAGACACATGCACACGTATGTTTATTGCGGCACTATTCACAATAGCAAAGACTTGGAATCAACCCAAATGTCCATCTGTGACAGACTGGATTAAGAAAATGTGGCACATATACACCATGGAATACTATGCAGCCATAAAAAAGGATGAGTTTGCGTCCTTTGTAGGGACATGGATGCAGCTGGAAACCATCATTCTTAGCAAACTATCACAAGAAGAGAAAACCAAACACCGCATGTTCTCACTCATAGGTGGGAACTGAACAATGAGATCACTTGGACTCGGGAAGGGGAACATCACACACTGGGCTTATCATGGGGAGGGGGGAGGGGGGAGGGATTGCATTGGGGAGTTATACCTGATATAAATGATGAATTGATGGGTGCTGACGAGTTGATGGGTGCAGCACACCAACATGGCACAAGTATACATATGTAACAAACCTGCACGTTATGCACATGTACCCTAGAACTTAAAGTATAATAAAAAAAAAGGATTTGCAGTGCCATGTGTATATTTCCATGTCAATAAATATAGATGAATATGAAATCATTGGTTATATTGACTTCATGACAGTCCATAGTATGATTGTGCCTTACTTTTTTTTACCTCTTCCCCTATTGTTAGATATTAGGTAGTTTTCAGCATATTCCCACTGTAACCTAGCTCTATGAACACCCTTATGCATACATCTTTCCACATCTGTCCAGTTATTTCAGAGGTAGAAAACTGCTAACCTACAGGTTGATTTCTGCTCACAGATATGTTTGGCTTAGATAGCACACCGATTTTCTAAGAAAAGTTATTCTAGGTTGGGGGAATTTGCCAGGATACATTCTTAGGAAGAGGACTGCTGGGTCTCATGGCACTTGGTTATGATTTGGCAAGGTTCTTCTACTTGCTTGCTCCAAGATGATTGCTGGACACTCTTCCTGGCTGGGCTGGTGCATATTGGGTGGATGAAAGACAGAGAGGATAGGGGGAGGCAAGCCTTAGCATTGTTTTGTGAGGTTACTGATGACCCAACCAAGAAAGGTCTCTGAGGATACAGCATACCAAACTAGAAGTACTACTGGATTATGCATTAAAAGACATGGATCTAGTTCTAAGTCTATTATGTAGCTCTATCAGTTTGGGCTAGTTATTTAACCTCTCTAAGTCTTATTTCCTTGCAGGTTGTTAGGAGAATCAACTGAGATATTGTGTGAAACATGTTTTGAAAACCACAGAGTCCAATACAATTATAAGGCAATACTATTCTAAATTGCCCAAACTGTTTACACAGGGTCAAACAAATCTAAGCTTAGAGTGTAAAGCACTGTGTGCTCTCAGAACCTTGCTTTAAGAGGAGCTACTTTCCAAGGATAGTCATGATTCTAGGTTGTGGAGAACTAATCTGGTGCACTTCAGTCCCACAATCATTTACGGATGATTTCACTTGCCAGATACTGTGGGTACAAAGTTGATTATGATTAGTCCCTGTCTTTTCAGAGCTTTACAGTCCCCTAGAAAGAGACAAACATGTTTTGAGGTCATCAGAAAACAGAGGGGTAAGGAATGTAATAGAGTAGAGAACCAAGACTGCAATACATAAGAGAAACACTCAAGGCCTGAAAGGGAGGGGGAGTGGTTTGAGGCAGAGTTCCACAGATAGGGTTGAGGAGGAGAAAGGACCAGGTGTGTATATGTGTGTGTATGTGTGCACATGTGGGTGAGTGGTAGTCCATGCCAGTTGAGTTAATCTGGGGCTAGACTTTATCTTAGAATCTATGTTCATTTCTATGCATTTGCATTTTCTTTTTTTAGTTTTGTGTTTCCCTTCATTTTCTAGTCAAGTTCTTTTTGAAAAATGCTAATCTGGTGTTAGCTGTACTAACAGGAAAAAAAGATCTGTCTACACCCATTCCAGGAGACTTAGAGAATCCAAAGTGTTCTTGAGGTCACTCATGCTGGTAAAAGTAAAGAGCCCATTTGGAAACTGGGGAAGAGCTTGGAGGCGCTCCTTTTTCCCTTGCTGCCTGCTTCATCTTGCGTTTTTCCTGGATCTTATCCAAACCCCTTACCTTCCAACCATTTTTCTGCTGCTGCTGCAGCAGCAGCAACTACAGACTTCAGAAAAGGCCAGCTAAACATCATGCCCTTCCCTCTAGCCCACCTCCTTCCCCCAGTTTGGGTCATCTGAACTTTTCCATTAAAGATAAAAAGCCAAATGCAATGGTTATTGAAGCCAGAAGAAATAAAGGATGTTGTTCTACTCTTAATGCTTATTAAATTCGGACTTAATCTTCTTCATCGCAATTAAGCCGTTAAACCAGCCAATATACTTAAACGAGGTGAAATGAAAAGACTTACTGTAAGAGATGACAACAGGCTCTTCGGGAAATTAAAATCTCCAGAGATTTCCAAAGTGAGAGTTACTGAGCCAGGAAGGGGAAAGAAAGAAAAGGATTTTTAAAGCTTAATAAACAGGATGCCAATTAGACCATGGGATTAAAAAGCTAGGTGATGTCAGTGTTATCGATGGGAGGAGGGGTTAACTGGAGCCAGGGAATTAATAAGCGCTGTGTTTCTTCCAGATCCTTCTTCGATTCAGTTTCCTTTAACCTGGACGGGTGTATCTTTTCTATCTCAGTTTACCGTCTGTGACATGAGAAGAAACATGTGGTGATGAGGAAATGCCTGCTGACTTGTGTAAAGATTCTAAAATGGTGTTTCTTCATTTTCCAAGTCCTTAATACTGTTTTGACACCTTTAACGCTATTAACTTGAGTGACCTCCCTGCCTAGTGACCACAGCCTGAAACTATGTCATCTCAGGAAAGATAAGGCTAAGGTTCTCCAGTAACCCAATACGGGTTTGGGTTGGGAAAATGATCTCTGTGGTTCCATGGGTGCTTGATATTCTGTCACCTTTTTGGACAGACAGCCTTTTCCCAGAGGCCAGAGGTCCTCCCTTCCCCACTTCACGCTTCCCCACTCTCTCAGGGCAGACTAGAAGCAGCGCTAAGGCGTAGGAAGGTTGCCTCCCAACTTGGGAGGTTTTCCAGGGCCCCAGTTTCCATCAGCCAGAAGTTTGATTTACTGGCACCATCTGTGGGAAGACAAATGGCCCCTTCTGGCTGTGCTGGTCAGATGCAGAGAAAGAAAGAAAGAAAGAGAAATAAATGGAGGAAGGCAGATTAGTACATCAATAGATACCCAAGTGACATATGACGAGTGAACAAATAAAAATCCCTCACAGGAAGGTGGCAGGTGTCCTGTGATGGTGATGTTGAAGTGAAAGGGGTGACACTTTCCGTTTTTTTAGCCCAAGGATAATCTCTTAAATTCTGGGTACAAACAATACAGTATAACTCTTATGGTTGCCATGACAACGTGAATCCCTCTCCTCTGATGTCAGGCTGCTCTTCCCCCTCCTTTAGAATCCAAATGCCAGTTTTCTTTCCACAGTAAATGCTGTGCCTGGTTTCAAGGGCTCAATGATGGGCTTGTCTAATAACTCCCTGTCTCCCAGGACTGTTTGTTCTGGAACCCTAAGGTCACATTCTTTTTGGGGCAGAGGGAGCCCGACATGTGGGAGACTAGACCAGGGAGGACAGATTGTTCGAATTAGGCACGTGACCTAATTCTGCTGATGTCTGGGCCAGCCTCTGACCAGTCCAAGGTCCACATCTCTCCTCCCTCCACCTTACACTAACACCATATCTGCCTTTAGGAGAGCACAGTACTAGGACATGCTTTGGGGAGCAGGTTGGGGACTATGGTATAATTTTAAGCCTTTCTGCTAAAAATCTCTTTATCCGTTGGCCTGCACAAAACTCCCATTATTAGAATCACTTTTATAGATGAAAGCCTTAAAAATAGCTGCCAAATTAAAATGCTCCCTGTGTGTGGAAATAGGAACTAACTTGTAAAACCTTAGAGTAAATTAGAAAGGGAGGACAGAGCTCTAGAGGTCCTGAGACACAGTATAGATCAATTTGATGCAGGATGAGGAATAGGTTCATAATACTGGGAACTCCTCAGTACACACTGATTTTTCACATTCCTCCCAAGTCTATTCCCCTTTTATCCTAGCTCATTAAACCCAGAAGGCATGCTTGATACCTCCCTCTCAGCACTCAAGTCCAACTAATCATTACTTCATGTCAATTCTAACTTCAAATCTCTCAAAGCCATCTACTTCTCTTCACCTCCATAATCACTACCCTAGTCCAGGTCATCTTCATTTCTTACCTGCATTACTTTACTGCACAAGCCTCTTAACTCATCTTCCTAGTCCTATTTTTCCACCTTTTGCCACCCATTCTCCACCCTGCAACCATTCTCTAACATGAGAATGTGATCATGCCACTCCTGTGCTTAAAATACATCGATGCAATCCTATTGCTTACTGGGTAGAGATCAGCCTACTTAGCACAGCACTCAAGACCCTCCACACGTGACCCTGCTCTTGCATCCCCAGTCACATGTCACATCTCTCACTCCACCCCAACACTTCCCACATGACCTACGCTTTAGCCACAACTAACTACTCTTTGTGGTTTGTTGAACTTACCAAGTTTCTGATCTTTTGCACAAGACGCTTGCTTTCCCAGAAACATGCTCCCATTTATTTCCCCTTTATCTAATTTACTCTTATTACTCCTAGTCCTTCAAGCGTGAGCTCATGTACCACCTCTTCCAAAGTCTAGATTAGTTACTTTTCTGCCAGGGACCCACAGTACTCATGTATCTTTCAGGAAATGCAGTAGCTAAGTTGTATTGTAGTTATCTGTTGAGTTACAGATACAGATATCCCCCAGTGGGCTGTGAGTTTTGTGAGGACAAAAACTGTGTCCTTATTCACTTTTATATCTGTAGTCCCTAACACGGTATCTGTCAATCGGCAATTCTCAGTAAATATTTGTTGAACAAATGAACAGAACTCAGACAGTATGGATAAACTAGGGGAATAACTGCTGTTCTTGGTTGGTGAGAGAAGAAGGCAAAAGAGGAAATTGAAACCCAGGAAGAAAAGAATAAATAAAATTCAGGAAAATTCTGAAAAACAGCATTAAAGAGGAATAAGACCTAGTAGATATTGAAACATGTTATGACGCTACGTTAAAACTGTTGGGTTCTAGAGAAAAAAATAGATCAATGACTATTAACAGTTCTAAACACATGTGGAAAATTAGTATATTTTAGAGATGGTATATCAAATCAACAGAAGGGGGAAGATGAATTATTCAAAAATTACACTTGTACAACAAACTAGCTGAATTCTCAAACTAACTTTTTACATCAGAATTAATTATGGATGAATCAAACATTTTAATATGAAAAATGAAACCTTAAAAGTGCTAAAATAAAATATTGGAGAATTTAAATATATACAATCCTGGAAAGGAATGGGCCTTTCTAAGCAGGGCACAAAAACCTTAAAAATTGGATAAATGTGACCACATAAAAATTTAGAACCTTGCCACAGCAAAAAAATACAAAAACAAAGTCAGAAGGCAAATGACAAACTACAAGATATTTGCAACACTTAAAATTTCCTCAATTTCCAAAGAGCCACACATCAAAAGAAAAACACCAACAACCCAGAGACAAATGAGCAAATGATGTGAAAAGGCAGTTCAAATAAAAAGAAATACAGGCCAGGTATGGTGGCTCATGCCTGTAATCCCAGCACTTTGGGAGGCCAAGGCGGGTGGATCACCTGAGGTCAGAAGTTCGAGACCAGCCTGGCCAGTATGGTCAAACCCTGTCTCTAAGAATTAAAAAAAAAAAATTAGCTGAGCATGGTGGTGGACGCCTGCAATCTCAGCTACTCCGGAAGCTAAGGCAGGAGACTTGCTTGAACCCGGGAGGCAAAAGTTGCAGTGAGCCGAGGTTGTACCATTGCACTCTAGCCTGGGCAACAAGAGTGAAACTCTGTCTCAAAAAAAAGAAATACAAATGGCAAACACACATATTTTTAAAGTTCAACCTTACTTGTAAACAAATAAATGCAGATCAAAACAGCAAGATTTTTTTTTTTTTTTTTTTTTACCAAGCATACTGGCAAATTTTTAAAGAGATTGGTAATATCTACTGTTGATGGCAGCATAGCGGAAAAGGCAATTCAGCTACTAAAATTTTTAGTGTACATATTCTCTGACCTAGCAATTCTACTTATATTGCATAGTGATTAAGAGCACAGGCTCTGGAATAAGCCTGCCTACATTCAATTTCTATCTCTACAATTTAGCCTTGTGAGATAGGAAAGTTCCTTAACCTCTGTAAGCCTCAGTTTCCTCATCTGCAAAATGGGGATAATAAGAGTACTTACCTCATAAAGTTGTTGTAAAAATAAAATGAGATAAGGCACGTAAAATGCTTAGCACAGTAGCTAGCACATAGTAAGCACTCAATAAGCATTAGCTGTCATTATTATTGTTGTACTTAAAGGGGCATTTATTAGGATATTCATTGCAGCCTTTGTCTATAATGGAAAAAAACCCTAGAAACAACCTAAATACCCATCAATAAGGAATTGCTTTAATAAATGATGATATACTTATGCACTGTCATTATGCAGTCATTAAAAAGAAAGAGGTGAGACACATCCATATGGACCAATTTGGATAAACCTTGAAGCTATGAACTGTGTAAAAAGTATGATTTCATTTGCGTAAATAAAAACAGGAAATAGGCTTTTCTTTATTTCTCTTTCTCTCTCTCTCTCTCCGTATATGTATATCATACATTTTTTTCTTGAATTATTCAAGATACTGAAAATAGTGTTTATCTTTGGAGAAAGGATCTGGTGGGGATACATGGGATGATGAATGGGAGAGTTTTGCTTTTCAGTTCATACTTTTATGAACTGTTTGATCTTTTGATTGTGTGTGTATGTGTGTGTGTCTGCACACACGTGTGGTGTGTGTATATGAAATGGCCTGATAAACTCAAATCCTGGCACTGTTCACAACCTTCTAATAGCTTTCCACCTCACTCTGAATGAAAGTTTAAATCCTTCCAATGGCCTGCCAGGTCCTCGTGATCTGATCTCTTGCTCTGCCCTTCCCTCTCCAAACTTATCTCCGGCTGCTTTCTCCCTTGCTTACTCTGCTCCAGTCACACTGACTTTTGCACTTTGCTGCGGACATGACAACCAGAGCCCTATCTCAGGACCTTCATCCTTGCTATTGTCCTCTGCCTTTGAAGTTCTTCTTGCAGCCATTCACCTGGCTTACTCCCTCACCTCCTTTAAGTCTTAACTCAAATGCCACAGTCTCAGCAAGGCCTTCTCTGCCCCTCCCCCATTTAAAAATTGCAACTCCTGACATCTCTTTCCCCATATCCTGCTGTATTTTTTCCATAGCGTTTACAACAATCTAACATACTATATATTTTCACTGTTACTTTATCACCTATCTCTCTGCGCTGTCATGTAAGATCCATGAGGACAGAGATTTTTGTCTGTTTCGTTCATTTGTCTGTTCATGTTCATTGCTCTGTCTCTAGTGCCTAATGTCTAGTGTCTCACAAACAGTAGGTACTCAAAAAAGACTTATTGAAAGAATGAATGAATGAGCATTCCAGACAAGAAAGAGCCTAAGAACCAAGTCCCACCTTTTTCCTTATTCCAATTCCTCTCTGTTTTTTTTGTTTATTCCTTCACCCCCTTGTATTTCTAACTTTCCCTTTAATCTTTTGCCTGACAAGCTAAAAAAGTCGTTGTTGAAAAAGTGGATTTTGTATATCCATTCTGAGATATTTGTATATCTGAGTATTTAGTTATTCATTGATAACTAAAGAGTAAAAATTCTAGGAGTATTTTCATTTTAGTAGGGATCAAAACCTATAGGCAAAGGGATTATCCACCTTCTTGGAGTCCCTGAGATCTCCTCACACTTGGGGTGCACTTGTTACTAACTTTGAGGACATAGCACCTCTACTTTCCCCCTCCCACTTATTTAATGGCCCCCATAAGCCTAGCAGTTCCTTTAAGATTATTATTTGATTTTCACAATTCCCAGGGCCTAAAAAGAGTGCATAATGTCAAGACCGTTCAGTGTGCTGTATTCAGGAGACACATCTCACTCGCAGAGACACACATAGGCTCAAAATAAAGGGATGGAGGAATATTTACCAAGCAAAAGCAAAGCAAAACAAACAAACAAAAAAGCAGGGGTTTCAAACCTAGTCTCTGATAAAACAGACTTTAAACCAACAAAGATCAAAAAAGATGAAGACAGGTATTACATAATGGTAAAGGGATCAATGCAACAAGAAGAGCTAATTATCCTAAATATATATGAACCCAATACAGGAGCACCCAGATTCATAAAGCAAGTTCTTAGAGACTTAAAAAGAGACTTAGACTCACACACAATAATAGTAGGAAATTTTAACACCCCACTGCCAATATTAGACAAATCAATGAGACAGAAAATTAACAAGGATATTCAGGACTTGAACTCAGCTCTGGACCAAGCAGACCTAATAGACACCTACAGAACTCTCCACCCCAAATCAACAGAATATACATTCTTCTCGGCACCGCATCACACTTAGTCTAAAATTGACTACGTAATTGGAAGTAAAACACTCTTCAGCAAATGCAAAAGAACAGAAATCATAACAAGCAGTGTCTCAGATGACAGTGCAATCAAACTAGAACTCAGGATTAAGAAACTCACTCAAAATCGCACAACTACATGGAAACTGAACAACCTGCTCCTGAATGACTATTGGATAAATAACAAAATTAAGGCAGAAATAAATACGTTTCTTGAAACCAATGAGAACAAAGACACAATGTACCAGAACCTCTGGACACAAATAAAGCCATGTGTAGAGGGAAATTTATAGCACTAAATGCCCACAGGAGAAAGCAGGAAAGATCTAAAATTGACACCCTAACATCATAATTAAAAGAACTAGAAAAGCAAGAGCAAACAAATTTAAAAGCTAGCAGAAGACAAGCAATAACTAAGATCAGAGCAGAATTGAAGGAGATAGAGACACGAAAAACCCTTCAAAAAATCAATGAATCCAGGAGTTGGTTCTTTGAAAAGATTAACAAAATGGATAGGCTGCTAGCCAGACTAATAAAGAATAAAAGAGAGAAGAATCAAATAGACACAACAAAAAATGATAAACGGGATATCACCACGGATCCCACAGAAATACAAACTACCATCAGAGAATACTATAAACACCTCTACACAAATAAACTAGAAAATCTAAAAGAAACTGATAAATTCATGGACATAGACACCCTCCCAAGACTAAACTAGGAAGATGTCAAATCCCTGAAAAGACCAATAACAAGTTCTGAAATTGAGGCAGTAATTAATAGCCTATCCACCAAAAAAAGTCCAGGATCAGATGGATTCACAGCCAAATTCTACCAGAGGTACAAAGAGAGCTGGTACCATTACTTCTGAAACTATTCCAAACAATAGGAAAAGAGGGAATCCTCCCTAACTCATTTTATGAGGCCAGCATCATCCTGATACCAAAACCTGGCAGAGACACAACAGAAAAAGAAAAAAAGAAAATTTCAGATCAACATCCCTGATGAACTTCGATGCAAAAATCCTCAATAAAATACTGGCAAACCAAATCCAGTAGCATATCAAAAAGCTTATCCACCACGATCAACTTGGCTTCATCCCTGGAATGCAAGGCTGGTTCAACATATGCAAATCAATGAACATAATTCATCACATAAACAGAACCAATGACAAAAACTACATGATTATCTCAACTGATGCAGAAAAGGCCTTCAATAGAATTCAGTACCCCTTCATGCTAAAAACTCTCAATAAACTAGGTATCGATGGAACGTATCTCAAAATAATAAGAGTTATTTATGACAAACCCACAGCCAGTATCATACTGAATGGGCAAAAGCTGGAAGCATTCCCTTTGAAAACCAGCACAAGACAAGGATGCCCTCTCTCACCACTCCTATTCAACAAAGTATTGGAAGTTCTGGCCAGGACAATGAGGCAAGAGAAAGAAATAAAGGTATTCAAATAGGAAGAGAGGAAGTCAAATTGTCCCTGTTTGCAGATGACATGATTGTGTATTTAGAAAACCCTGTTGTCTCAGCCCAAAATCTCCTTAAGCTGATAAGCAACTTCAACAAAGTCTCAGGATATGAAATCAATATGCAAAAATCACAAGCATTCCTATAAACCAATAATAGACAAACAGACAGCCAAATCATGAGTGAACTCCCATTCACAATTGCTACAAAGAAAATAAAATACCTAGGAATCCAACTTACAAGGGATGTGAAGGACCTCTTCAAGGAGAACTACAAACCACTGCTCAAGGACATGAGAGAGGACACAAACAAATGGAAAAACATTCTATGCTCATGGATAGGAAGAATCAATATCATGAAAATGGCCATAATGCCCAAAGTAATTTATAGATTCAATGGTATCCCCATCAAGCTACCATTGACTTTCTTCACAGAATTAGAAAAAACTACTTTACATTTTATATGGAATCAAAAAAGAGCCTGTATAGCCAAGACCATCCTAAGCACAAAGAACAAAGCTGGAGGCATCAGGTTACCTGACTTCAAACTATACTCTAAGGTTACAGTAACCAAAATAGCATGGTGCTAGTACCAAAACAGATATATAGACTGATGGAACAGAACAGAGTCCTCAGAAATAATGCCACACATCTATAACCATCTGATCTATGACAAACCTGACAAAAACAAGCAATAGGGAAAGGATTCCCTATTTAATGAATGGTGTTGGGAAAACTGGCTAGCCAAATACAGAAAACTGAAACTGGACCCCTTAACTTAAGATGATTAAAGACGTAAATGTAAGACCTAAAACCAGAAAAACCCTAGAAGAAAACCTAGGCAATACCATTCAGGACATAGGCATGGACAAAGACTTCACGACTAAAACACCAAAAGCAATGGCAACAAAAGCCAAAATTGACAAATGGGACCTAATTAAACTATAGAGCTTCTGCATAGCAAAAGAAGCTGTCATCAGAGTGAACAGGCAACCTACAGAATGGGAGAAAAATTTTACAATCTATTCATCTGACGATGGCTAATATCCAGAACCTACAAAGAACTTAAACAAATTTAAAAGGAAAAAACAACCCCATCAAAAAGTGGGCAAAGGATGTGAACAGACATTTCTCAATAGAAGACATTTATGTGGCCAATAAACATATGAAAAAAAGCTCATCATCACTGGTTATTAGAGAAATGAAAATCAAAACCACAATGAGATACCATCTCACGCCAGTTAGAATGGTGATCATTAAAAAGTCAGCAAACAACAGATGCTAGGGAGGATGTGGAGAAATAGGAATGCTTTTACACTGTTGGAGGGAGGGTAAATTAGTTCAACCATTGGGTAAGACAGTGTGGTGATTCCTCAAGGATCTAGAACCAGAAATACCATTTGACCCAGCAATCCCATTACTGGGTGTATACCCAAAGGGTTATAAGTCATGCTGCTATAAAGACACATGCCCACATACGTTTATTGCAGCACTGTTCACAAAAGCAAAGACTTGGAATGACCCCAAATGCCCATAAATGATAGACTGGATAAAGAAAATGTGGCACACATACACCATGGAATACTATGCAGCTGTAAAAAGGGATGAGTTCATGTCCTTTGCAGGGACATAGATGAAGCTGGAAACCATTATTCTCAGCAAACAAACACAGCAACAGAAAAGCAAACACCACATGTTCTCACTCATAAGTGGGAGTTGAACAATGAGAACACATGGACACAGGGAGGGGAACATCACACACTGTGGCCCGTCAGGGGGTAGAGGAGGGATAGCATTAGGAGAAATACCTAATGTAGGTGACGGGTTGATGGGTGCAACAAACTACCATGGCACGTGTATACCGATGTAACAAACCTGCACATTCTGTATATGTATCCTAGAACTTAAAGTATAGTTTTTAAAAAAAGAGTGCATAACAAGAACAGCCAGTTGTGGCAGCTCACACCTGTAATCCTATTACACCACTGCACTCCAGCCTGGGCAACAGAGTGAGACCTTATCTCAAAAAAAAAAAAAAAAAAAAAAA